>NC_052355.1:15651425-15677565 GCF_009727055.1 Benincasa hispida | reverse complement strand
AAAGAGAGAGATAAAGTGGTTCTCACATATACAAACTTGAAACCAAAAAATTTTGAACAGCAGTAAATCATTCTTTAATCAACAATTGATCTCAAAAGAAACATTCCAACCAATAAATAGCATCCAACCACACTTTACTTATATAACTCAAATGAAAGTTTAACACAATGAACCTACACTCAAGTCACATATATTAGTTTCAATAAATTCCTTGATAAATTGGTAAAAAGCAGTGACATTCAATTCTTCTTTTCAGTTTGTGCAAAGAATCTTGGAAGGGTTTCAGAGCAAATAAATGAAATAATAATCGACATAGAGTATCATATCCATGACCATTCTAACAGACCAAACCGAAACCCAACTCTAAAGCCAAACCCAAAACATTTGTTTTCCGCGAATCTCAGTGTTTCTGAATTCGAGTAAGATCACTATTTTGTAATTATACTGCAAAACTCCATTGGGGGCATGTTTATTGCATCTTTAAAGATTCTGATTTTGTAAATGCACTTACTCAGGCTATCAAACGTATAAACCCAGGCCAAGAAGCTCGAAATTGCCGCGTTTAATGTAGAATGGGTCCACAAGTTCAGAGATAAATTTTGATAAATGTAATTGAGAGATAACTCCAATCACTTCTCCCTCCTCTCAGACGAGCCAACCGACGACCGGAGCTCCTCATTCCGAAAGCAAGGCGAATGACACTTACAACTGGTAGAACATCATGTGAAACAAGATGCAAATAGAATTTGAAATGACCGTGGTTGACGAAGACATGCTTACTTGGCTTTCAAGTTAAACAAACGAAAGCTAGCATCTTTATATCACAAAGCAAGTATGCTAAAAACATAATTAACAAATTTGGCTCAGAAAAGGCTAGCTCTAAGAGGACTCCTACTCACACTCATTCCAAAATATCTCTGGAATAAAATATTGAAAGTGTGAACGAAAGCTTATACAAAAGAATCAGAGGAAGTTGTGATGAATCAATCGCTAAAAGAGTATGATGTCCAGAAGATGTGACGACTTTATATTGTGACAATATGAGTGCAATCAACATTTCAAAAATTTCTTTGCATCGCAGCTGTAACAACCCAGATTTGTACGCATACAGGAAATTAAATGTCAAATATTAAGCAGGACGAAATTTTATTTAAAGGGGTGGAAATTTAGAAGGGCAAAAATAGGAAATTTATTAATTATCCAAAAATAATGAATAAGGCAGCAGAATCAGGGAGGATTAATTAGAAGTTTGACACTAGCTAATTCAGGAGAACGGGTAGTAGATAACTTTTTGTTTGGGCACTGCTCATTGGAAGAATTGGAGGTGAATTAATTTTCCATATACTCTTAAAATTTGAAAGAGTTAAAAAGAGGAAGTGGAATCCACAAGCAGTGAAGGCAACCACGCGTGAAAACTAGCGAGATTGGAGAGAACATTGGAGAAAGCGAGAGTAAAGAGAGCGAGATTCTTAGCCAGACAGTAGGAAAGAATGGGAGCGAGACCAGCGAGAGCGAGAGCGCGACCAGCGACAGCGACAGCGAGAGCGGGAGTCGCGAGAGCCAAACCAGCGAGAAAGCTGGAGAGAGTGAGATTTTGAGAACAAAGAGAGCGAGATTTGGACAGAAGCGTGGATTATTCATTGAATTTGGCCACGATCATATAGATTATACATAGAAAAACCCTAAAATTGAATACAAACAAAGAATGATGACATAAGGGCAAACGTTAGCCAAGATTAGGTGTCTTATTGAGAGGAATCCTTAAACCATAAGTAATTTTAAAGAAGCCACCTGTAGGATGATTTGTCACACTGAGAATAGCTAAAAACTTCTAATAGGACCCTTTGTCGAAGATTTAACCCATTCTCAAACAAATCTCAGTAACAAAGAATCGTGTGAAAGAGTAAGTGTGAGTAAGGAAGTTCTGTGAGGCTAAAAGAGAAAAAGCTCGGGTAGGTGCTGCCCAAATTTCCTTCTAGTTTAAAAAGGGAAAGCTCCTGTCTCTTATACACATCTAGATGTGTATAAGAGACAGCTAACAGGGTATGTATGGTTGCACCCCTCTAGTCCAATATTACGTTTATGCTAATGGTTGATGTTGGATGCGACTTTGGCCCTACTGACTATATGACCCGCTAATCATCAGATGGGTTAGTTTTTGCTTAGGTCCTCATCTTCTTATCAGGGCGGAGAAATATATGCTTCTAGGGCTGGCAAGGCATGTATGATTGCACCCTTCCAGGCCTAATCTTACGTTATGTTTACGTTAGGGACTAGCAGGGTATGTATGGTTGCACCCCTCTAGTCCAATATTACGTTTATGCTAATGGTTGATGTTGGATGCGACTTTGGCCCTACTGACTATATGACCCGCTAATCATCAGATGGGTTAGTTTTTGCTTAGGTCCTCATCTTCTTATCAGGGCGGAGAGATTTATGTTGGAAGCATAACCGACCAGTATATGTTATTATCTGTTTTCGGTCGCAACCATATGTTTTCATGACATGTTGCTTGTGATTGTGAATTTGGTCACTACCCTACGTGAGAACTACTTACTGGGTATATTATATACTCATCCTATATTTTTACAGACTTTGTAGGTAAAGACATAGCGTAGATGGAAGAATTGGACATCGCTCAAATGGATAACCATCAAACTCACTATTATAGGCATATGCATTTTGTACCAACACGCTAATATTTTATGGATCTTGGTATTTTGATAAATAAACTTTTTATATAGTTTTTCTATCTAATTAATAAAATTTAGATATGTTCTTTGAAACTTTCACCAGAACTCATCTCATGATAGAAAAGTCTAAGTATGCATGGCGTAGTAGTCAGATCATAATGTGTAAGGATCCGATCGTTACAGCAACATGACCAAGCATATTGACATTCACCACCATTGCCTTTGTGGACTCGTGGAAGATAAATTGTGCTGGAACATGTGAGAACTAAGAAACAAGTTGTCATATTTTTACCATAGCACTCGATTCTATTTAATTTGAGGCCCTTCAAGCTGTATTCAAGCTACATAAACTAAAATTATAGCAATTAATTTATTCATATAAAAGAATTTGGGTTTGGGCGAAAGCCATGATTATAAGGCCCGAAAGCAATAATTCTAGTTTGAGGACATTACATATTTAATTAAACCCATACATTTGAGGGAGAATTTAAATTTAAATATGACTGCTTCACATCACATTATGTTATGTACTTTGCATGTTGGTACCGTTGAGAAAGTGGCATGGTCTGATGTTTTCCCTGGAGTTGATGTTAGTATAGTTAATGTGTCTGATAGTGCTGTTGAAAATGTGCATGTTGGTTTTTAGGAAATGCCTATTAGTGAGAATCTTAGTGTTATGGTTGATCAAACTGAACCTGATCCTAGTGAGAATGTTGCTTTTCAGTTTACTAATGTGGTACAAATTTTTAAAACATGTTACTAAAATTATTGGAATGCTTTGAATTTGTTAGTTGGTGCGTCGAACAACAAAGTACGGGGATCTCACTACTCGGCAAGCAAGCTAAGGTCTAGAGGCGGCGTGCCCTGGGCGGGTTAGGAAACCTATTTAGAATTCGTACTTAGCATATATAATTATTTATTATTATTCACGATTATAATCCTAGGGTTTATAGAAATGTGCTATATAAATCTCTAACCATAATGGCACCGTCTTGTATTTAGAAATAATTCCCTCTAATAATATTAATATTGTTCTCCGTCTATCCCATAACTATGAACCCTCTAATCTCTAACCCTAATGGCATCTCTAACCCCTATGCCTGCTCCTCCTGATGTTAGTGATGATTTTCCTGAGATCCAAGAAAACATAGATATTGATGAACTGTTCAAGAACCTATAAATGAGCCTATCTCTCTTTATTTAAGAACGTTCTAATTTCCTTATTGACTATAAGATCTATGAAAAAGTATTAACTAGAACGAAAAGAAGGAACTGCTTTGTAAATTTTGAATGGTTTTATTGATAGTAACCCGCCCACATTTATACAAGCGAATCACTAAATATGGGAAGAGCAAAAACTGAAAATATAACAAACTACAATACACATGGGACACAAAAATTGGTAAGTCAATAACCATTAAGATTTTCTCTTAACAAACTTTGTTATTTGAATTTTCCCTTAATAGACTTAGTTACTTGAGTAGTCTGGTCTAACTTGAATAACTGATTGTGTGGGGTTGGGTGACTTCTCACTTTTTGACTTGGCTTGTTCACTTTTTGACTTCTTACTTTAGATTGTCACACCATAAAACCAAAACATACTTATTTGACGGTATTATCACACAAAGGAGTTGTTGTAGCTATATGATTTCAATAGGCGTGTGAACTAATACTCTGTATTTAGATTCAACACTTGACCGTGCAACAATAGACTCCTTCTTAGAGGACCACGACACTAAGTTACCACCAAGAAACACATAGTAGGTTGCCACAGATTTTTTTTCATCCACATTTGTTGCCCAGTCAACATCTAAAAAAGAGGAGATTGGGAGATCAAAAGTAGGATTTATATAAAACCCATAGTGTCTCGAGCCACTTATATAGCAAAGAACCTATTTGACTTCCTTCTAGTGTACATCAATGGGTCTCGAGACTGCAAACTGATAGGTTATTTTCTGTATAAGGTAGTAGGTTATTTCAAAGCACCTATTTGACTGCCTTATACAGAAAATCAGTCTCATTAAACACCACATGTCTCGAGATAAATATTTTTCCTGATGAACTTAAACATTTATAAACTTTGCGATAACTACTTGGTCTTAGATATACACATTTTTCAATACGATAATTAAATTTATGAGTATCGTATCGTCCTAGACATGGAAAAAACACACACCAAAATATTTTTAGATTCTAAAAATTTTGGTTCTCGGGAAAATGTGCCATGCCGACCTTATGGACTATTGCTCAGCGTTGGCATTTTCTTAATTTTTATCCTTCTTTCTCCTTGATGTATTTGAGCTCCGTTTTCGTCCATTTTAGCACTATTTTGCTTCTACCAATCCGTTCTGCCTCTTAGATGTCCGAGATATGTAAAATTACCAAATAAACAAATTAAACTAAAGAATGACCACCGAATTAAGTAGAGGAAGATAGCACATTTTCAGTGTTATTAGCGTATTTTCTTAAAAGTAAGGACTGCATTGAGCATCATGACACTATCCATCAATAGAGAGCCAAATTTTCCCCTAGTGCCACAGACACCAGCCCATTCTTGTAAGTAATAGATTTTCCCTTCTCTTTTCATTCTCTATTCTCTTTTTGGGTCTATATCAATGCTTGAGATTATTTGCCCATTGATTACAAGCATGTGTATGGGCTAACGTAAGTAATTCTAGCTTGCGTTTTATATTGCACACGAGTGGTGTGAGCTAATAATCCGGTCATGATTCAAGACCGAATCTTCCGGATTGTGTGGAAGAAGAAGTCCACACGTTTCTATTTTTAGTAAGCATTATGTTAGTGGTTTGTAGTTATTTTGTTGTTATTAGACTATAAATGTAAGTCCATCAATTGAATAAAAAACATTGAGTTCTATTACTTTTCTTTCTCTCGCTAATATATTTTACTTCCAGAATATTTTGTTTTGTCTGTTTTCTTCAAATATATATTAGAGTGCATGAGATTTTTTTTGTGCAGATCCCTGGTTTTTAAACCAACATTTGGTATCAGAGCCATGTAGTCTTCTCATCGCAGTTTTCACCGTATAACGAAGATGTCAAGCGTCTCGCAGCAAGCGAAGGAGAACGGCGGATTGCCAATTCTCTACCCGATGTTGACTCCTCACAACTACACGGTGTGGGCGATAAAGGTGGAAGCAATCCTCGACGCCTAAGATGTTTTGGAGGTGATAGAGCCGGCGAGAGGAGTCGAAGTGGATGTGAAGAAGGAAAAGAAGACGCGCACGTACATTCTCCAATGCATCCCAGAAGACATGCTTCTACAAATCGCGAAGAAGAAGACCACAAAGGAAATATGGGATAGTCTCAAGATGAGGTACTTGGGCAGCGAGCGGGTGAAGATGGCGCGAGTTCAAACCTTGATTAGCGAGTTTGATGTTCTTTGGATGAAGGAGACCGAGACAATCGATGAGTTCGTGGGAAAAATCAGCGGATTAGCAAGCAAGTTCTCCACCCTCGGTGTTTCACTTGAGGATTCATCATTGGTCAAGAAGCTCCTGGACTTCGTCCCCGAAAAATATTTCCCCGTCGTTGTCGGAATCGAGCAATTCCTAGATCTTGAAACCATGCCGTTTGAACAGCGATCAGACGAATGAAGGCGTACAAGAAACGGACAGCGCGGCTCCGAGGAAACAACAACAACTCCGACAACTCCTACTTACCCATGATGAGTGGAAAGCAAGACAGAAAGGGAATAATGGTGAAAACTCTTCGGTAAACAAAGGGCGCGGATCCGGTGGTAGCGATCGTGGAAAATGGCAAGGACGAGGACGAGGTCGTGGTAATGGTCATGGACGGAGCGTCAAATAGTGCGGGACGCACTAACAACATAGGAATGGCACTCGTGAAAAAAGTCAATAAAGTGCTTATCTTGCAAACTAAGATGGGGACATATACGCATCGGAGGTGTCGCAGAAAAGGTCCGTGATGATGAATGAATTCATCTAACTTGCGCCGCCAAGAGAAGACCGACTTGATGATGCTGATGTTTCTAGGAGGGACACGCACTAGATATGAATCAGAGGATGTCGTACCTACCAAGTAAGAGCAGTTGTTGTCAGGAAGATGTTATCGCAACAACAAAAATGGAGAAAATAATGACATTTGGTACTTGACAACGGTGCTAGCAACCAAAATGAACTGGCCAGGGGCGAAGAAGTTCCAAGAATTTGGATGAAAGTGTCACCGGGAGGGTGAAGTTTCGGCGATAAGGATCAAACCATTCAGATCATGGGAAAAGGAACGGTCGGTTCGAGTGCTAAAACTAGTTATAACAGAAGACTCTCCAAAAGAGGTGTACTACATTCCAAATCTACGTAGCAACATCATAAGCCTCGGGAAAAAGAAAAGAAGATGGGAACAAGGTGCAAATGTCGGAAGATTGCCATGAAAGTGGTCTGACATTAAGTGGGAACTCTTTAATAAAATCGGTGAAGCGAACACAAATCGCTTTGACAAGATAACTGAAGATGTTCAAGCAAGTCTGCCTTCTGACGAGCCTAGAAGATCCAGCATTGGTTGGTGGCACGCGAGACTTGGCCATGTCAACTTTCAATGACTTGAAGTCTCAAGGGCGAGAAAGAAATTGGCATTAGAGTACCACTAGTGGCTCAACGAACAAGCTATGCGAAGCGTGCTGTGATTACCAAACAAATGCGAGGTTGTCTTCCTGCGGCAATTCAACCTATTGAGCAGAGAGCCACTAGAACTCCTTCCATGCCCAATAATTTGCGGACCGATTTCACTGTGTACTGTCACTGGCAACAAGTTATTTTCTGCTTGATCGTGGGGGCATGACGATTTCCACAATGATGGTGTGGCTGTACATATTGGAACCAAAAAGTGAATGCACTTGACGAAGCATTTCAAGAAATTCAAGACTCCTTGATGGAGAACAAGACGAAGTACAAGATCGGAACCGTTCTGGGACAGATTGACGGGTTGGCGAAGTTCTTATCTGCGAAGTTCAACTCAATTTTTGCGAAAAAGAAAGGAATCGACTGACACCTCACTGCTCCATATTCACCGCAACATAATGACATCGTAGAGCATCGTAACCGCACCGTAATGGCGATGATGAGATCACTCCTCAAAAGCATGCACGTAGCAGCAAGGTTTTGGGGAGAGGCAGTGAGACACGCAGTTTATGTGTTAAACCGTCTTCCAACAAAGGCCCTTGGAGAACGCACACCATTTGAAGCTTGGATGGGGAGAAAGCCACATCTTGCACACTTGAGAGTGTTTGGTTGTGTGGTATATGTAAAAAACACATCCCCTCACCTCAAGAAACTCGACGACCAAAGCTTGTCGATGGTATATTTTGGTGTCGAAGAAGGATGCAAAGCTCATCGCTTATATGACCCGAGCCGTGGAAAACTACAAATTAGTATAGATGTCGTTTTTCAAGAGAAACTTGAATGGGCTTAGAACAAAGGCTTTAATGATGGAAAGAAGATTCCAGAGTTTCAGATGATGGACCAATTTTATTCCGACAAGGCCGATAATATGGAGGATAGAGAAACCGGGGTCGAAAAGCCGCACCACAAATAGCCGAGACACCCGAAATTGGAGAGACTAGTCCATCTACTCCATCGACAAACACACCAGTCCATCTAAGATCTCTCGCTGACATCTACGCTAACACAGACAAAGTTGTAGGCGGTGAAGAACAAGAAAATAAGGTGATGATAGTGGTGTCCGAAGAACCGACTTGCTACCAAGAAGCTGCGACCGAGGCCCGCTGGTACGAAGCAATGGAGAACGAGCTGAAATCCATTGAGAATAACAACACATGGAGTCTAATAAACCTTCCACCGGGACACAAACCCATTGGTCTAAAATGGGTGTTCAAATTGAAGAAAGACTCTAATGGAGAAGTTGTCAAGCATGAAGCAAGATTGGTTGCTAAAGGCTATGTACAAAGACAAGACATCGACTTTGAAGAAGCTTTTACACCGGTTGCAAGACTTGACACTGTTCGAGTCATTCTTACACTCGCTACAAACCGAAATTGGGAGGTACACCATCTAGATGTGAAGTCGGCGTTTCTCAACGGGGAGATGGAAGAGGAAGTATATGTTACTCAACCGGAGGGATTTGAGGTTCCAAACTAGAAACACCAGGTTTATAGGTTGTCGAAGGCTCTCTACGGATTGAGACATGCTCCACGAGCTTGGAACATTCAACTTGATAAGAGTCTTAAAGAGCTTGGCTTTGGGAAATGCACTCAAGAGCAAGCAGTCTACACAAGAAGTGAATGAGAAGAAAGTGTTCTTGTTGGAGTGTATGTTAACGATCTCATTGCAACGAGAAGTAGCACCGAAAAAGTCAACAAGTTCAAGCAACAAAGGATGGCAAAATTTGAAATGAGCGATTTGGGTCTTCTCTCTTACTACTTAGGCATTGAAGTGGAACAACAGAAGAGTCGAATCTTGCTCAAACAACCAACTTATGCCAAAAGAATGTTGTCCCAGTTCGGAATGGTTGACTGCAATGCCACGAAGTACCCGATGGAACCCAAGGCACAACTTCACAAAGACATGGAAGGAGCACCAATTGATGTTACGGAGTATAGAAGCACCGTTGGTTGTCTTAGATACTTGCTGAACACAAGACCAGATCTCTCATATGCTATTGGGATGGCGATCAGGTATATGGAATGGCCTACGGCCATGCATCACAAGGTGGTCAAGCAAATACATAGGTATTTGAGAGGGACAATTCACTTTGGGCTCACTTATGTGAAAGATCCCCGAGAAGTCAATATATTTGGCTACTCTGACAGTGATTTAGCCGGTGATCTCAATAGGAGGAAAAGCACAAGTGGAATGGCGTTCTACTTAAATAAAAACTTGGTTTCATGGAATTTGCAAAAGCAAAAGACGGTGACACTCTCATCTTGCGAAGCTGAGTTCATGGCAGCCACTACCGCGGCTTACCAATTGTTATGGTTAAGAAGCTTTGTTAGCGAGTTAACCGAAATGGAGCCAAGACCGGTAACATTCTTCGTGGACAACAAATCCGCAATAGCTCTCATGAAGAATCCCGTATTTCATGGCTGCAGTAAGCACACAGATACACGCTTTCATTTCATTCAAGAGTGTGTCGAGAAAGGGAAAATGAGCCGATGCACTGACCAAAGCATTGACAGGAGTGAAGTTAGCTGCTATGCGTCAGCTACTTGGTATGCGTGATTTAGAATCATGTCAGGATTAGGGGGAGTCGTGTGAGCTAATAATCCGGTCATGATTCAAGACCGAATCTTCCGGATCGTGTGGAAGAAGAAGTCCACACGTTGCTATTTTTAGTAAGCATTATGTTAGTGGTTTGTGGTTATTTTGTTGTTATTAGACTATAAATGTAAGTCCATCAATTGAATAAAAAACAGGGAGTTCTATTACTTTTCTTTCTCTCGCTAATATATTTTGCTTCCAAAATATTTTTTTTGTCTATTTTCTTCAAATATATATTAGAGTGCGTGAGATTTTTTTTTGTGTAGATCCCTGGTTTTTAAACCAACAAGTGGTACGAATGTAATATGCACGCACGGTGCTACTTTGCATCTTTCCTAAGTGATTAATATGAATTAGTATGGTTGCTTGATCTAAGATTTTTATTTTTTTTTTTTAAATGGCCCGAGGCTTCACTTGGCGGAGTCTAAGAGAGTTCTTCTCCTCAAGATTCTTTCCCTTGAGTTGTGTGTGCTTTATTTTTGTGTTTTATTCGTTTATGTGGTGTTTTATTTATGTCTTGACCTCAGGCTACGAAGTCCATCTCTCCTTTTAGCAATCCAATATATTTGCAAAACAAAAACAAAAAAAATAAAAATAGCATCATATTGTTCATTTTTCAAAACTTAATATTTTATACTACATATATATACATACATCCATATATATATACATATATAATCTTTGTACTCAATGTGAGAATTTAGGATTAAATTAATTTTAGGCATACTAGGTTCGTGTTTATATTAAATGCTATCTTTATAACTATTTAACATAAATTTTGTGAACATTAATTATACCCTATCAAAGTATTGTTGTTTTTAAATATTAGTTATTAGTTATTGATATTCTAATTATGTTAGGCTTTTTTATGTATTTTTTAGTACTTCTGTTTTGTAATGAAATTAAATTATTTATTTTTAATAGAAATTATAATTAATGATCGAACTTAAATATATTAAATAATACAAATTTTAATTTATGATTACATGAAATATTTATGCCCGTATATTTAATTAATTATTAGATTCAATTCACATAAAAGAATTATATCAAAGAAAATCAATTAGGATGATAATGAATATACTAATTAACCTCATATTTATATTCAATAAAGTGTACTCTACAATCTAATAGTTTTTTGATATTTAAAAGCACTATTACATTGAGGTTTGGAGGTCGAATCCTCTACTCATGCAATACCATAACATTAATGTTATGTTATATTATAATTTTGATTGAACGCTAATCTATTTGAAACTTCTTTATAGTAAAAAAGACATTAATACATACACTAATTATGAAAGGACAAAGACTAAAATTGAACATTTATAATAAATAGAATATAGGACCATAAAAAAGTACTTTAATCTTAATTCTTATTATTAGTATTTTATGCTTATAACATTCTTTTGGCAAACGAGAAAATAAACATAATAGTTTGATGGATCACACAAATATTGATCGGTAAATAAATGATAAACGTCCTACTTGAATGATCAAAAGCACACGGTAACTGTTTGATAAAAATTAGATATTAAATTTACAGTAAATTGCATAATATATATATATTAAATATAATAAGGGATGATTGTATTCGAATTACAAACTTCATGATCCATAATATATATAATGTGATTTGAGCTACACTCTGTGTTTGACAGTAAATTGCATAGTTGCAGGATCAAATTCTGCCCTGCTTTTAACATTCTCTATTTAATAATATGTATTAATAATTTACCTTTGAATTAAAATAGCCAACTAAAGGCGAACTAATGTTCCCATTTATGTATAAGTTCGAAAGAACCTTGAGGAATATTTAATAAATAAATGTCATCATCTCGACCATACCACATACAAGTCCTAAAATTGCATCAAGAACCCAACCACTCCCCTTTTTCTCTCCAAAATACTTCAATTGTGAGGTGAAGGTTTGTTGAAGTACTTAAAGTGCACCAAAAGAGAGTTGTGGACCATGCATCTTTCTTAAACTTCCATTAATAGGGTTGCCCAACTTCTACTATATGGTATCCCAAATCGTCATCTTTGGATTTGCAATGTGTGAATAGTTTCTTATTTGAACTTAATTGGTTCAGAATTACTACTGACCATTTATTGAAAGGCCGCGGGTATTTTGAACTCTTTGACAAAGCTGAACATGGTAGAATTATTGATCCTACAATGGTTAAAATCAAAACAAGTAATGAAAGCATTAAGTTGTATAAGAAACAATAACTCATGTCTTCTCTCTTTAGTTTTAGGGTTCTACTTTTCTTGATATGATAGGCTACGATTTGAGAAAGATCCAATTTATAATTGAATTATCTTGGTCACCATTAAAGAGGTTATTGTTTTTGGCATTTTTTGTTGGATTCTTTGAACATCTAATTTTTTTGAAGATTCAATTGTAATTTAAGATAGGTTTAGTAACGATTTTGATTTTTAGTTTTGAATTCAATATTTCTTTCTTTTCCATTTTTCAATTATATTATTTTCATACTTGTAATTTATGATAGGTTTAGTAACGATTTTGATTTTTAGTTTTGAATTCAATATTTCTTTCTTTTCCATTTTTCAATTATATTATTTTCATACTTTTAAAACAAACACTGAAATTATAGGAAAATTCTAAAATAAAAAAAAAATAAATCTAGCTTGGTTTTTCAAAATATAAGTAGAAAATCAATAACAAAACATAGAAATTTAGAAGTAGAAGTAATGTTTATGGATTGATCAAAGAATAAAAAATCCAAAACTAAAATCTAAATCAAAATGTTTATCAAACGATGTTTAAGTTTGTGGTTTTTTGTTTTGTAAATGAAGTTTATAAACAATACTTCTAGGCACTAGTTTTTGTGTTTTGCTCTCTAATTTATGCTACTATTTTAAAAAAATCAAGTAAATTTAAAAAGTAATTGAAATAGTTTTAAAAACTTATTCTTACTTTTAAATTTGAATAGGAGTTCACGTATTTATTTAAGAAAGATGAAAACTATAATTGAAAATTTTGAATGATAAAAACGAATGAAAATTTTAAAAATATAAAATTAAACTAAAGATAAAATCACCACTAAAAGCCTTAGTTTGATTGTATGTTACACTAATATAGTTGAGTTGTTCAAACATATTGTTTAACTAAAAAATAAATGTTTATTTTCAAATTATTATCTCAATAGTAGAATTATAACAGTTCCTTAAACTTTTGCACGATTTTTATATCAAAACTCACAAGAGTTTTGTTTTTATATTTTTTTCTTACCGTTTTCAGTATTTTCATATACTTTTATATCGAGAAAAAAATATCCTCTATATTATGCAATATCTTTCTAACACCATAAGAGAGTTAGTCACCTTCCTAATTAAATAAAATATATTTTTTAAATTGATTATCATTAATTATATACTATGAATCAAGTTATGCATTGCATAAAGATATGAACCAGTTTCATAAAATATAATAGATATATCATAAATCGAGCTATAATTAATGGTATATATCCTGAATGGATGTTAAACAAATTTTATAGATATATCATAAGAGAGTTAGTCACCTTACTTGGCTTTGAAGTCAAACAAATGAAAGCTGGCATCTTTATATCACCAAGTATGCCAAAAACTTAGTTATCAAATTTGGCTTCGAAGAGACTAGCTTTAAGCAATCGCTAAAAGAGTATGATGTCCACAAGATGTAACGACTTTATATTGTGACAATATGAGTGCAATCAACATTTTAAAAAATTCTTTACATCACAGCATGACAAAGCATATTGACATCGACCATCATTTCCTTCGTGGACTCGTGAAAGATAAATTATGCTGGAACATGTGAGAATTAAGAAACAAGTTGTCGATATTTTTAACAAAGCACACAATTCTATTCAATTTTAGGCCCTTCGAGCTGTATTCAAGCTACATAAACAGAAATTATAGCAATTAATTTATTCCTATAAAAGAATTTGGGTTTGGGGGAAAGCCATGATTATAAGGCCTGAAAGCAATAATTCTTGTTTGAAGACATTTATTACATATTTATTTCCATCCACTACCCATTTGAGAGAGAATTTAAATTTAACTGTGACTGCTTCACATCACATTATGTTAGGCACTTTGCATGTTGGTCTCGTTGTGCCTAGTCGGGATATTTCTAAGAAAGTGGCATAGTCTGATGCTTTGCGTGAAGTTGATGTTAGTACAGTTAATGTGTTTGATAGTGCTATTGAAAATGTGCATGTTGTTTTTGAGGGAATGCCTATTATTGAGAATCTTTGTGTGTCTGTTTACGGTGTTAGATCATCCATAGGTGTGCCATCAGTTAGGAACAACGACTGGTTCATGACACTGGTGAAGGCTTGTTTAACAAGTCATCCACATATTTACTTTAATTCAATACAATACAATTTTCTAAGTATTGAAGTCGGAGTCCCAAAAAATAACTCACAGTGCCTAAATGCTTTAGAGCAAAGTGATTATCCAACTCTACAATTAGCTTGCTAATAATAGAGGCACCGTTATCGGTTACAATAACATCGTCGACATAGATGAGTAATAGAATCAACATAGAGCCATGTTGAAAATGAAACAACGAGGTATCAGACCTAGCATTTTGAAAACCCCACGATATTAAGGCTTCTCTCAATGTGTTGTTCTAAGCTTGAGGTGCTTGTTTGAGACCATAGATGGCTTTATTAAGCTTGCACACATAGTCAGGAAAGTTTAGATCTATGTATCACTGTGATGGACACATACATACATCCTCTTGAAATGTTCCATTTAGGAATGCATTGTTAGAATCCAATTTTCTCGTCACCCAACCTTTTGAAACAATTATGCTAATGACTACACGGACAGTGGAGGCTTTTGATAGAGTTAGCATACAATTAACAGAAGAAATCAGGATCAGTACGCACTTTAATTCATTAATTTTAGAGTCAAATTACGCATGTTCATCAAATAAAAAGATGGTTTCATTATAACTCACCTTTGAAGACTTCAACCTTCAAATTCAGCTTCAATCTCCTCAGCAACAAAGTGTAGACCACCATAGATCTTCCCTTCTATTCTCATTGGACCTTAGACTGAGTTATGGGACTCAAAATGAACTGAATTGAGGGAATTTTGAGAGGAGGAACTCACTGTTTTTTTCTCTCAAATTGAATAATACTTCTTCAACTAAACACTCAGCAATCCAACTTTAGCATGGTCATTTCTCAGCTCATCCAACTGTGTTTTTATCCGTTTCAGCATGCTGAGTGACTTCATCAAATGAAGACACCACCTATTTGTGCAAATGGTGGAATTTTGTGTTGTCCTAAATTTAGATGTAGGATAAACCCACTGAGAAGAAGAAATTGATTTAAAAATAAAATTTTCATTTATTATCAATTTTCAAATTTTAATTCAAATTTCTAAAACATAAATTAAATCAAAATTGAATTTTTCCCCCTGAATTTTCATAAAATTCAAATATCCAATTTTAAATAATATTAATTGAAATAATTAATTTTTATATAAAATTAATTTAAATAATTAATTAAACAATTTAATTAATTTAAAATAATTTAATATCCAACATTATATTAAATGTTATCTTTATAGCTATTTAACTTAAATTTTGTGATCTTTAATTAGACTCTATAAAAGTAATGTTGTTATTAAATATTAATTATTAGTTATTGATATAATCCAACTATGTTAGCTTATTTATGTATTTTTTAGTACTTCTGTTTTGTAATTAAGTTAAATTATTTAATTTTTAATAGAAATTATAATTAATGATCTAGCTTAAATATATTAAATAATACAAATTTTAATTTATGATTACATTAAATATTTATGCTCTTACATTTAATTAATTATTAGATTCAATTCACATGAAAAAAATTGTATCAGACAAAATCAATTAGGATGATATTGATGGATATGGATGACATTGAATATACTAATTAACATCATATTTATATTCAATAAAGTGTACTCTACAATCTAATAGTTTTTTTATATTTAAAAGCACTATTACATTGATGTTTGGAGGTTGAATCCTCTACTCATGCAATAACATACCATTAATATTATGTTATATTATAATTTTTATTGAACGCTAATCTATTTTAAACTTCTCTTTAGTAAAAAAAATACGATAATACATACACTAAATATAAGAATGATTAATTTAAAGATTTATTGAAAGAACAAAGATTAAAATTGAACATTTATAGTACATAAAGTATAAGACCATAAAATAGTACTTTACCCTTAACTCTTATTATTAGTATTTTATGCTTATAACATTCTTTTGGCAAACGAGAAAATACACATAATAGCTTGCTGGATCAAACAAATATTGAGCGGTAAATAAATGATAAACATCATACTTGAATGATCAAAAGCACTCGGTAAGTGTTTGATAAAAATTAGATATTAAATTATTGTAAATTGCATAATCTATTTTTTTTAAAAATATAATAAGGGAAGATTGTATTCGAATTAAAGACTTCATGACCCATAATATATATAGATGTGATTTGAGCTACACTCTGTGTTTGACAGTAAATTTCATAGTTGTAGGATCAAACTCTGCCCTGCTTTTGAGATTCTCTCTTTAATGATATGTATTAATAATTTACCTTTCAATTAAAATAGCCAACTAAAGGCGAACTAATGTTCCCATTTATGTATAAGTTCAAAAGTACCTTGAGGAATATTTAATAAATAAATGCCATCATCTCGGCCATACCACATGCAGACCCTAAAATTGCATCGAGAACCCAACCACTCTCCTTTTTCTCTCCAAAACACTTCAAATGTTTGGTAAAGGTTTGTTGAAGTACTTAAAGTGCACCAAAAGAGCGTTGTAGACCATGCATTTTCCTTAAATTGCCATTCATAGGGTTTCCCAACTTCTACTATATGGTATCCCAAATCGTCATCTTTGGATTTACAATGTGCGAATAGTTTCTGATTTGAACTTAATTGGTTCAGAATTACTACTGACCATTTACTGAATGGCCGTGGGTATTTTGAACTCTTTGACAAAGCTGAACATGGTGGCATTATTGATCCTGCAATTGTTAAAATCAAAACAAGTGATGAAAGCATTAAGTTGTATAAGAAACAATAACACATGTCTTCTCTCTTTAGTTTTAAAGTTTTTCTTTTCTTGATATGATAGGCTATGATTTGAGAAAGATCCAATTTATAATTGAATTATCTTAGTCACCATTAATGAGGTTACTCTTTTTGGCATTTTTTGTTGGATTCTTTTAACATCTATTTTTTTTTTTTTTTTTTTTTTTTTTTTGAAGATTTTCATTGTAATTTAAATATAGGTTTAATAACGATTTTTGGTTTTATTTTGAATTCCTTATTTCTTTCTCTTCATTTTTTCAATTATAATATTGTTTCATCACTTTTAAAACAAACTTGAAATTTAATAGGACAATTGTAAAAATACAAACGTTAAATCTAGTTAGGTTTTTCAAAATATAAATAGAAAAGTCAATAAAAAATATAGAAGTTAAGAAAGAAAATAATGTTTAACGGACCTGATCAAAAGAATAAAAAATCCAAAAACGAAAATCTAAATCAAAATGGTTATCAATAGTGTTTAAGTTTGTGGTTTTTGGTTTTATAAATGAAGCTTATAAACACTAATTCTATTCCTAGTTTTTGTATTTGGCTCTTTAATTTCTTTCTACTTTTTAAAAAATCGAGTTAATTAAAAATTAAAAGAGGTAGTTTTCAACTTGTTCTTACTTTTAAATTTGAATAGCAGTTCACGATATTTATTTATAGAAAGGTGAAAACTATAATTGAAATTTGGATGGATGAAACGACATGAAAATATTTAAGTATAAAATTAAACTAACAAATAAAATCATGAATAAAGAGCCCTTTGTTTGATTGTATGTTACACTAATATAGTTTAGTTGTTCTAGCATGTTGTTTATAACTAAAAAAAAATGTTTGTTTTCAAATTATGTCTCAATAGTAAAAATTATAATAAGTTCTTTAAACTTTTGCACGATTTTTATAATCAAAAACTCACAAGAGTTTTGTTTTTTATATATTTTTTTCTTACCGTTTTTAGTATTACACATATCTTTTATATAAAAAAAAAAAAAATCCTCCATATTATGTAATATCTTTCTAACAACCCATAAGAGAGTTAGTCACCTTCCTAATTAAAATAAAATATATTTCTTAAATTGGTATCATTAATTACCTACTTTGCATGGAAGTTATGCATTTCATAAAGATAATGAACCTTGTTTATAAAATATAATAGAAATATCTTAAGTCGAATTACAATTATTACATTTCTTAAATTAATTGTTATATATCTTAGAATTGATGTACAACGAATTTCCTTTTTGGATATCTAGAATTGCAGGAATTAATTGTTTTGGAAAGGAAATGGATTAAATAGTAAAAAGTAGGTTAAGGAAAGGATTTAATTTGAAATATACTATTTTCCTTTTTTATTATTGATGATGATTATTATTATTATTAGTTTTTTAAAAATAAAAAAGGGCACAGGCCTGCTCGCTCGTCCGCTACCAGCCACGAATCCCAACCGCTCGCATCTCTTTCCCTCTCGGCAAACCTCTCCCTTCGCTCCCGTCTCGCCAACCGGCCAAGCCGCGCCACCTCCGATCGACGCCTCAGACCTAGCCGCGCGCGTGCTAATCGTTCTCGTGCACCGCTGTGTCTCCCCAAAGTTGTCCGTGTCGGATCTGGCGATTTGACCGCACTTCTTCCCTTGCCCTTCGCTCATGAAGGTTCTCACCAACCGGTCAAGTCACGTCGCCTCCAATCGATGTCTCAGATCCAGATCCCCCGCGTCCGCCACCCTAGCCGCTTCGCTACCGGCTGTCGTCGCCCTGCCATGTCGGGTTCGTTTGGACTTCGTCAGATCTATTGGGGTAAGGCTGTGTCGGTTCGTTTCGTTCTCTTGGCCATTAATATTGTGTTTCAGTGTTATGACTCGTCGTTATTGAATTTTGTTTCAAGCTTAAGTCTTCAGGGAGTTTGGAAGTCAAAGGAGGCACCGTCGTGGAAGGTGGAAGTGTTTTTCTTTCTTTGAGTAAGTTCTTGATAGTTTGGACTCGGACCTGAAGTCTTACAATTATGGCTTCAACTGAAATTTGAGAGTTGTTTTGTTGTTAGGACCGCTACTTTGGATTGCGGTCATAGTTTGGTGGTCTAAAATTTTTATCTATAGATTATCGACTCGAGATAAGTAATCTTATCACTGGAACTGCCCACGGGCCAGGATCTAGTTGTATGCTAGCATGATAAGTGTATGTTATGGTAAATGTTAGCATGTTGATTGACAGTATGACTTGAATCAAAGTATGTTCTGGCACAAATTCTGATTTTTTTACATACGTACCTAAGTGCTTGATCGTTAGTATGTGATAGTATGTGTTTTCATATGTCGATGTCTGATCTGCTGGCGTTGAGGCATACTTGTATGTTGTGGCTTTATGATATAAGTTATACATGGATGATGTATAATATGTTGTTAAGCATTATGGGTATGTGATGAAGCCATGGTATTAAGGATTTTTATGTATGCTTTAGAACCGTACAATGTTGAATCTTAGCACGTTAACACTGTGTGAATATCCTCATTGATTAGTTAGATGCTCACCAGTTTGTGTTTCCTTCAGGATTCACCAGTTTTTGTTTCCTTCGGGATTCACCAGTTTTGTGTTTTCTTCGTGATTCACCAGTTTGTGTTTCCTTCGGATTCACCAGTTTGTGTTTCCTTCGGGATTCACCAGTTTTGTGTTTCCCTCGGGATTCACCAGTTTTGTGTTTCCCTCGGGATTCACCAGTTTTTTGTTTCCTTCGGGATCCACCAGTTTTGTGTTTTGTGTCTCCTTCGGGATTCACCAGTTTTATGGGCATACTTAATTATAATAGGACAGGACTCAGTCTCTTATATGTTACGTGTATTTATGTGCCATAGGTGGGTATGTAGAGGACATAGATGCCTAGCCTGACCCCAGTGGTGGGTTTACTTACTGAGTATTTCATACTCATTCTTTCTTATGTTGATGTTTCAGGTAAGGGTAGAGATGCACCGGCGGTTGATTTGCATCATTTCATCACCATAATTAAAGTCGTCACATATGTGGTGGACATCATACTCTTTTAGCGATGCTTCATCAAAAATTTCCCATGATCTTTTGTATAAGCTTTCATTCACACTTTCGATATTATTATCCTTGGAGATTTTGGAATGAGTGGGAGCCGGAGTCGTCTTAGAGCTAGCCTTTCCGAGCCAAATTTTGTTAATTGAGTTTTTTCCATACTTTCTTTGTGATATAAAGATGCCAGCTTAATTGTTTAACTTGAAAGCCAAGTAAGCATGTCTTCGTCACAACATGGTCATTTCAAATTCTATTTGCATCTTGTTTCACATGATGTTCTATCGGTATAAGTATCATTCGCACTGCTTTCGGAATGCACCCAGTAATTGACGAATGTTGATTTGTTTCGGTTGTAAAGAGTTTAAGCTGGTTAATCTCAGATTGTTGTGGAAGGCCCATGAATATGTAAGGCCCATGATGTCCCCCTACTAAACTCACAAACCGAATATAAACTTTAGAAGAGTGATTAAATTTAATTTTGAAACATTCAAATTTCAATATTAAGGGAATAGTAATTATATGGAAATAATTACACGTAATTAGAATTAAACGAATTAGAAATTGGTTAATATCAAAATTCTATTTTAAAGATTAATTTCATGAATAACAAGAATTCATAATCGTTGGAATTGGTGATGTGAAAAATTTAATGTTGGATATTAAATTATTTTTAAATTTAATTAAATTATAAATTAAATTATTTAAATTTTAATTTTTATATAAAATCACTTATTTGAATTAATATTATTTAAAATTGAATATTCGAAATTTTTTTGAAAGTTCAAAGGAAAAATCAATTTTGATTAATTAAGTTTTAGAAAAATTAAAAAGAAAATTTATTTTTAAATGAAAATTTGTTTGATGAAGTTACTTGTATGGCTGAAGAAGATAAAAAACTTAGCTGGATGAGCTGAGAAATAGCGATTGCAAAAGTTAGATTGCTGAATGTGTTAGTTGAAGAAATTGTTATTCAATTTAGAGAAAAAAAGCAGTGAGCTTCTCCTCTCAAAAATTCCCTCAATTCAGTTCATTTTTGAGTTTCCAACTCAATCTAAGGTCCAATGAATGTAGTAGGGAAAAGATCTATTGTTGGTCTACACCCTATTTTTATTTAATGAACATGCTTAATTTTGACTCTAAAATTAATGAATTAACGTGTTTAATGATCCTAACTTCTTTCCGTTTAATTGCATGCCTAACTCTATCAAAAGCCTCCACTGAGGATGTATGATATTGTCCAACACAAACTGTACATGGATCCAAACTATCCCTTGATTATGTGTGCAAAGCTTAATAAAGCCATCTTATGGGCTCAAATAAGCATCTCGAGCTTGGAACAACACGCTTGAGAGAAACCTTAATCTTGTGGGGTTTTCGGAACGAAAGGCATGTCTGGTAAATCGTCGTTGTTGTTTTTCAAAAATGCTCTATGTTGATTATATTATTCATCTATGTCGATGATGTTATCGTAAATAGAGAACGATTTGCTATCTTCTTATTAGAAAATTGTATTTATTCATTAAATAAATTTGTGGATGATCTGTAAAACAAGCTTGAGTTATTGATTTAAAGCCTGCTCCTTCTCCAAATGTCATGAACCAATCATTGTCCCTAACTGATGGGACACTTATGGATGATCCTTTTGTTTATCGAAGCACATTGGGCGCCAATACTTGACAAATACGAGGACTGACATTACATATGTGGTTAATCAACTAAGTTTGTTTTCTTAAACGGCCCACAGATGTCACTAATAGACAGTCAAATGGGTGCTTCGGTATATAAGTGGCACGAGGACACTATGAGTTTTACATAAACCTAACTCTTTGATTTCCCAATCTCCACTTTGGAAACAAACGTGGATAATCGAAAAATCCATGGCATCTCTACTATGTGTTTCTTGGTGACTTAGTGTCGTGGTCCTCTAAAAAGCCGTCTGTTGTCGCATGGTCAAGTACCGAATCTGTAATTATAGAAGTGTTAGTTCACACGCCCATTGAAATCATATGGCTAACACAAATCCTTGTGGGATGTAACTGTCACATAAGTTTGTTCTGGTGTTTATGGTGTGACAATCTAAGCCACCTGTTGCTCTGGCTGTTAACCTTCATGTTTTCATGCTACGATGAAAACATATTGAGATCGATATTCCTTTTTGTAGGGATCAGGTTCTACAAGGCTACTTGGACATGTTGATACGTTCCTTCCTCAGAATCAAATTACTGACTACCTTTCTAAACTCTTAGCTCATTCCTAATTTTTCAATATGAGGTCCAAACGCAGGGTTTTTTTATCTCCCCTTTCGTTAGACGGTGAATATTGAGGTAACAAGCCAAGTCAGAAAAGTGCCAAGTCACCCAATCCCACACAATCAGCTATTCAAGTCAGATGGTTTTCAGACTACTAAAGTAACCAAGTCTATTTAGGGAAAAATTCAAATAATTAAAAGTTTGTTAAGAGAAAATCTTAATGTGTTGTTGACTTACCAAATTTGTGTGTTGCCGTATTGTATTGTAGTTTGTTATGTTTTCAGTTTTTTCTTCTTCCCAGTTTTAGTGATTCGCTTGTATTAAATATGAACTGGTTGCTATCAAATAAAATCATTCGAAATTTACAAAGGAGTTTTTTCTTTTCTTTCTAGTTAATACCTTATCACAGATGTTATAGTCAATGAGGCAATTGGAACGTTGTTAAAAAAAGAGAGAGAGGCTTATTTATAGACTCTCGAATAGTTCATCAACATCTATGTTATCCTAATCTCAGGAAAATCATGACTAATATCTGGAGGAGAAGGCGTAGGGCTTGCAATACTTGACAACATTACAATAACGTCATAAAACGACATCATTCAAAATGATTAAAGGATTGATTTAATATTTTAATATCTTTTTTAAGTAATTTGTAATGAAATCGGCAATTAAAGAATACAAAACAAATCAAAAAAAGATCGATAGATAGATATACATGGTTCATAGTTATGTCCACGGGGGAAATGTTTTTTTATTGCAAGCGAGCCCATTAGGGTTAGAGAAGTTTATGTAGCATATTTCTTCTAAAACCCTAGGGTTATAATTGTGAAAATCATAAATAATTACAGTATGCTAATTACGAATTCTAAAATAGGTTTCCTAACCCCACCGACACGCTGCCCCTGGACCCTGGCTTGCTGACCAAGTAGCGAGACCCCGTACTTCGTTGTTTCCGAAGCACCAGCTAACACATTCCAAGCATTCCAATAGTTTTAGTGACATATTCTCATAATTTTGTACTATATTAGTAGACTTAAAAGCAACATTCTTTACTAGGATCAGGCTCAGTCGATCAAACATAACACTAAGATTCTTCACAGTAGCATTTCCTAAAAACCAACATGCACATTCAACAGCACTATCAGACACATAAATATACTAACATCAACTTCAGGCAAAACATCAGACTTATGCCACTTTCCTCAACGGTACAAAACATACAAAGTACTTAATATAATGTGATTGTGAAGCAGGTCATATTTAAATTTAAATTCTCTCTCAAATGGGTGGATGGAAATAAATATGTAATAAATGTCCTCAAACTAGAATAATTGCTTTCGGGCCTTTATAAATCATGGCTTTCGCCAATCCCAAATTCTTTTATAGGAATAAATTAATTGCTATATTTTAGTTTATTTGTAGCTTGAATACACTCGAAGGGCCTCGAATTGAAAATAGAATTCAAGTGCTTTGGTAAAAAATTTGACAACTTGTTTCTTAGTTCTCACAATGTTCCAGCATAATTATCTTCCACGAGTCCACGAAGGAAAGGGTGGTAAGATGTCAATATGCATTGGCCATGTTGTGATGCAAAGATTATTTTGAAATGTTTGATTGCCTCATATTATTACAATATAAGTCTTGTGGAATTCATACTCTTTTAGCGATGCTTCATCAAAACATGCTATGATTCTTTTGATAAGCTTTCATTCAACACTTTCAATATTATTATCCCGTAGATTTTGGAATGAGTGGAGCAGGAGTCCTCTAGAGCTAGCCTTTTTCCGAGAAATTTGGTTAACTAAGTTTTTCGCCATACTTTCTTTGTGATAAAGATGCCAGCTTTAATTTGTTTAACTTGAAAGCCAAGTGAGCATGGCTTTAAGGTTGGGTTTTGGTTTGTCTGAGAATTGGTCATTGGATATGCATAAACTTTATGTTGTATTCATTATTCACATTTTATTTGCTTTGAACCCTAAAAAATTCTTGCACAAAACTGAAAGAATTAGTATGTAACTTTTTTTACATTTATCAAAGGATTATGGAAGTAATATACATTAAGTGTAGGTCGTTTAAACTTCATTTGAGAATATTTGTCTATTAAAAATTGGTTGGATGCTATTTATGTGTGAATGTTCTTTTGAATCATGTTTGATTAAGAATGATTTGCTTGTTGTTCAAATTTGTTTCAAGTTTGTTTATGTTTTTTTTTTTGGTTTGGATCTGATAGGTATATTGATTAAGGTGTTATTGAACTTTTCATATTCAATCTATCCTGGCTGGACTTTACTATTACATCACAAGTTCATTTCTTTTGTTTAGAGATTTTGTCGTAGGTTGATTTTCTTCTGGTAAGTTTCTTGAAGTAATTTATTAGCATTCCTGCTCTTTAATTTTCGAGAGTTAAATGGTGATTTAGTAATTGTATTTATGTGATTCAAACTCATCTGGAGATGTTTATTAGCATGATAAAAATTTGATATGCAATTTGATTTTTTTCAGGATATACTTATGATAAGTTTTCAGATGTATATTTTAATGGATCTTTGGATAAAAGTTAGATAATTTTTTGAAATAGATTATTGCAAAGAATATACTGATGGATGATAAGATCATTTATTAGTTTGACAAAAAAACATGTAGATAGAGAGGGTTAGCGGACATTGCCCATGTAAAAGGTGTCAAAATGTGATAATGAAAAAGCCTCATGATTTCGAATGTGATTAATTTATAAACATATGAATGGTTCACCTATAATAGGTGGATATATATGACGGGAGAGAAAACCCAGATTTTTACTTTTTTAAACCTAGGAGAACAGATAAACACATAAAACAGAAGATCATCAAAATTTAGTAATGCAAATGAAAGGTTTGAACTATGTGGATTACCCATGATCCCCATCCAATTGTGGCTATAATATAAATAGCTATGTTTTTAAATGAATATCATTATCACACAAAGTCATATTGAAAAATTAAAAAGTGTACAAAATAGGTGGGTTAGTTAATGCAAAAACAATGTCAGTATCAACTCAATAGATAAAAATCCTATAATTGGAGACATTCCTTTTATGGGGGATACAAGAGATTTGGAACAAATATAAGACATAAGCAATTTTTAAATGTGATTAGATTGAGAATAGTGGTGGCATCCAAATTGATGAGCTTGGTTTGTGTTAGTTGACTTAAATAGAATAGGACCACAAGGAATCTCATTACTAGCATCCCAAGCAAGATAAGTATTTTATGTTGAGGATCCAAATGATGGTCGATGGGTTATTGTTCTTACTCCACCACAAAGAAATTTTGAGGATCAATACAATGACGATGAACTTTGAGATACTGCTTGTCAAGGAATTCCTAAAGCTATTTAGATATTGAAATCTAGAATAAATTGGATGAGAACACTTCGACATATGTACGAAGTTGATTGTGAAGGCACATGGATTCCTAAAGAGTATGTAACACGACTCGACCCCTAGGACCTAGGTAAGGCCGTTACTAAAATAAAGCATGCAAAGATTTAAAACGACGCTCAGTTATTTTGAAATAAATGCTAATTAAAACAGAGAAGTTCAAAAGACATTTATTAAATGCAATTGTTAAAAACAATAATAGGATACTCATAAATCATAAAGGTTAATAAGTACATATGAAAAAGAATTCTTAATAATAAGTTTCAAACATTAAACTAAATATTAAGGCAAACATGAAAAGAACTCTTATTCATGATGCGGAAGTGTGAAAAAACTAGTCCCGTGGGCTCGATCATGAATTTCCGTTTCCGCAT
>NC_052355.1:15638971-15651400 GCF_009727055.1 Benincasa hispida | reverse complement strand
GTTTATATTAATTTAATCACATTTAGTTACTAATTTAAATAATTTAATTATGTCTAATATAAAAATATCCTTTTATATTTATTTTAATGGATTAAATAATTAATTAATATAACAATAAATTGAATAATGCTAAATTTAATTGATGACTACATAAATTGATCTCCAACTAATTAGGTAATTATTTGATTTTAGTTTTTATTTACAAAATAAATAAATTGAGCACATATATATTTAATTTTCAGACATTAATTATCTCAGGCATTTAAATTCTAGATATTTAATATCTATAGTTATGTAACAATATTTGTGATTCAAATGTGATCTTAGAGATTTTTTTTATATAAATCTTTTTCCTTAGATAAGTATGACTAACTATTGGGTCTTAAATTTTTCTTGCTCAATAGTACAGGAACGAATTGCTATCCTTAAAATTTAGCTATTCCGCTGTCTTTTATTTTCTAAGACTTTTCTTTTATTGGAGAAAAATTATTAATCTCTTAACTTTTCTCAAATTTAATTTCAATATTTTTTAATTAAGTTGAACACCATCATAGCTCAATTAGCTAAAAAAGATTTTTTTTTTTTTTTTTTATTCAGAGAATTGAGGTTCGAATCTTCCACTTATGTGTTTGTTAAACTTAGAAAGATGTTAATTAAGTCCTCAAATTTTTTTTTTTTAAAAAAAAGAAAATGTCAAGATTATTGTAGATCTAGTCCATTTTTTGTCGTTAGTGCCTAGAAGTTTTTACACCCTAGGCATCTCATGGTGTCTTGGGTTAGTCTCATTTGGTTTGTAGATAATACTCCCCAACATTCACTCACTCCATAGTTTGTTTTTCGAAATTGTTTGTAAACAAGGAATCAAATTAGTAAATGGTGTTTGATATTTCGAGTGACTGTGTCATGTGTAATGGTAGAGTTGAACCTACAAATCATTTGTTATTTTATTACCTTATAGTAAGGCTATATGGGACGTCTTCCCATTTCATTTCTCTTTGGCATGCGAAGCATAATTTGATTTGTCACTTGTACAAGTTAGTTGATTGAGGCGTAAGGTTTGAAAACTTACTTTGTTGTTATTAATCATGTGTGGTGCACGCACAGTGCTACTTTGCATCTTCCTTGAGTGATTAATATCGATTAGTATGGTTGCTTGATCTAAGATTTTTATTTGTTTTTTAAATGGGCTGAGGCTTCATTTGGCGGAGCCTAAGAGAGCTCTTCTCCTCAAGATCCTTTCCCTTGAGTTGTGTGTGCTTTATTTTTGTGTTTTGTTTGTTTATGTGGTGTTTTTTTTGTGTGTTGACCTCATGCCGCGAAATCTATCTCTCCTTTTAACTATCAAATATCTTTGCAAAAAAAAAAAAAAAAAAAAANTTTTAAATTCTTTGCATGCATTTATTTTAGTAACGGCCTTACCTAGGTCCTAGGGGGTCGAGTCGTTACATACTCTTTAGGAATCCATGTGCCTTCACAATCAACTCGTACATATGTCGAAGTGTTCTCATCCAAATTTATTCTAGATTCAATATCTAACATAGCTTTAGGAATTCCTTGACAAGCAGTATCTCCAAGTTCATCGTCATTGTATTGATCCTCAAAATTTCTTTGTGGTGGAGTAAGAACAATAGACCATCGACCATCATTTGGATCCTCAACATAAAATACTTATCTTGCTTGGGATGCTAGTATGAAAGAATCATTCTTGTGGTCTATTCTATTTAAGTCAACTAACACAAAACCAAGCTCATCAATTTTGATGCCACCACTATTCTCAATCTAATCACATTTAAAAATTGCAACCTTAAATGTCTTATAATTTAGTTCCCAAATCTCTTGTATCACCCCATAAAAGGACATGTCTCCAATTATAGGATTTTTATCTATTGAGTTAGATACTGACATTGTTTTTGCAATTAAACTAACCCCACTATTTTGTACACTTTTAATTTTGTCATATGACTTTGTGTGATAATGATATTCATTAAAAACATAGCTATTATATATAGCCACAATTGGATGGGGATCATGGGTAATCCACATAGTTCAAACCTTTCATTTGCATTACCTAAATTTTGATGAGAAACATCTACATGTTCATTATGTGTTTTATCTGTTCTCCTAGGTTTAAAAAAGTAAAAATCTGGGTTTTCTCCGTCATATATCCACCTATTATAGGTGAACCATTCCATATGTTTATAAATTAATCACATTCGAAATCATGAGGCTATTTCATTATCACATTTTGACACCTTTTACATGGGCAATGTGTAAACCCTCTCTATCTACATGTTTTTTTGTCAAACTAATAAATGATCTTATCCCATCAGTATATTCTTTGCATAATCTATTTCAAAAATGTATCTAACTTTTATCCATAATTTATCCGATTAAAATATACATCAAATGAAAACTTATCATAAATGTAAATATCCCATGAAAAAAAATCAAATTGCATATCAAATTTTTATCATGCTAATAAAACATCTCCAGATGAGTTTGAATCACATAAATACAATATCTAAATCACCATTTAACTCTTTCGAAAATTAAAGAGCAGGAATGCTAATAAATTACTTCAAGAAACTTAACCCAGAAGAAAATCAACCTACGAACAAAATCTCTAAACAAAAGAAATGAAGCTATGTGAATGATTAATAGTAAAGTCCAGCCATGAGAATAAGATTAGAATCCAATTTTTAACTTGAAAAGTTCAATAACAAACCTTTAATCATACAATCAGATCCAAAAAAAAAAAAAAGTTCACACATAAACAAACTTGAAAACAAAATTTGAACACAGCAAATCATTCTTTAATCAAACAATGAGTCTCAAAGAAACATTCAACCACATAAATAGCATCCAAACCACATTTTAATAGACAAATATTCTCAAAATGAAAGTTTAACCAAGAACCTACACTCAATCACATATATTAGTTTCATAATCCTTGATAAATTGGTAAAAAGAGTGACATTCAATTCTTCTTTTCAGTTTTGTGCAAGAATTTTTTAAGGGTTCAAAAGCAAATAAAATGTGAAATAATGAATCAACATAAAGTTTATGCATATCCAATGACCAATCTAATCAGACCAAAACCAAAACCCAACTCTAAAGCCATGCTCACTTGGCTTTCAAGTTAAACAAATTAAAGCTGGCATCTTTATATCACAAAGAAAGTATGCGAAAAACTTAGTTAACAAATTTGGCTCGGAAAAGGCTAGCTCTAAGAGGACTCCTGCTCCCACTCATTCCAAAATCTACGGGATAATAATATTGAAAGTGTGAATGAAAGCTTATACAAAAGAATCATAGCATGTTGTGATGAAGCAATCGCTAAAAGAGTATGATATCCACAAGACTTTATATTGTAATAATATGAGTGCAATCAACATTTCAAAAAATTCTTTGCATCACAACATGGCCAAGCATATTGACATCTACCACCCTTTCCTTCGTGGACTCGTGGAAGATAAATTATGCTGGAACATGTGAGAACTAAGAAACAAGTTGTCAAATTTTTACCAAAGCACTTGATTCTATTCAATTCGAGGCCCTTCGAGTTGTATTCAAGCTACATAAACTAAAATTATAGCAATTAATTTATTCCTATAAAAGAATTTGGGATTGGGCGAAAGCCATGATTATAAGGCCCGAAAGCAATTATTCTAGTTTGAGGACATTTATTACATATTTATTTCCATCCACCCATTTGAGAGAGAATTTAAATTTAAATATGACTGCTTCACATCACATTATATTAAGTACTTTGTATGTTTGTACCGTTGAGAAAGTGGCATAGTCTGATGTTTTGCCTGAAGTTGATGTTAGTATATTTAATGTGTCTGATAGTGCTGTTGAAAATGTGCATGTTGGTTTTTAGGAAATGCCTACTAGTGAGAATCTTAGTGTTATGTTTGATCGAACTGAGCCTGATCCTAGTAAGAATGTTGCTTTTAAGTCTACTAATATAGTACAAAATTATGAGAATATGTCACTAAAACTATTGGAATGCTTGGAATGTGTTAGCTGGTGCTTCGGACAACGAAGTACGGGGGTCTCGCTACTTGGTCAGCAAGCCAGGGTCCAGGGGCAGCGTGTCGGTGGGGTTAGGAAACCTATTTAGAATTCGTAATTAGCATATGTAATTATTTATGATTATTCACAATTATAACCCTAGGGTTTAGAGAAATATGCTACATAAACTCTCTAACCCTAATGGGCTCGTCTTGCAATAAAAAAACATTCCCCGTGGACATAACTATGAACCATGTATATCTATCTATCGATCTTTCTTTGCATTTGTTTTGTATTCTTTAATTGCCGATTTCATTACAAATACTTTAAAAGATATAAATATTAAATCAATCCTTAATCATTTGAATGATGTCGTTTATGACGTTATTGCTAATGTGTCAAGTATTGCAAGCCCTACGCCTTCTCCTCCAGATATTAGTCATGATTTTCCTGAGATTAGGATAACATAGATGTTGATGAACTATTCGAGAGTCTATAAATAAGCCTCTCTCTCTTTTTTAACAACGTTCCAATTGCCTCATTGACTATAACATCTGTGATAAGGTATTAACTAGAAAGAAAAGAAAAAACTCCTTTGTAAATTTCGAATGATTTTATTGATAGCAACCAGTTCATATTTATACAAGCGAATCACTAAAACTGGGAAGAGAAAAAACTGAAAACATAACAAACTACAATACATACGGCACACAAAATTTGGTAAGTCAACAACACATTAAGATTTTCTCTTAACAAACTTTATTATTTGAATTTTCCCTAAATAGACTTGGTTACTTTAGTAGTCTGAAAACCATCTGACTTGAATAGCTGATTGTGTGGGATTGGGTGACTTGGCACTTTCTGACTTGGCTTGTTACCTCAATATTCACCGTCTAACGAGAGGGGAGATAAAAAAACCCTGCGTTTGGACCTCATATTGAAAAATTAGGAATGAGCTAGAGTCTTAGAAAGGTAGTCAGTAATTTGATCTGAGGAAGGAACGTATCACATGTCCAAGTAGCCTTGTAGAACCTGATCCCTACAAAAATGAATATCGATCTCAATATGTTTCATCGTAGCATGAAACATGAGGTTAACAGCCAGAGCACAGGTGCTTAGATTGTCACACCATAAAACCAGAACAAACTTATGTGACAGTACTATCCCACAAAGGAGTTGTTGTAGCCATATGATTTCAATGGGCGTGTGAACTAACACTCTATATTCAGATTCGGTACTTGACCATGCGACAACAGACTGCTTTTTAGAGGACCACGACACTAAGTTACCACCAAGAAACACATAGTAGGATGCCATGGATTTTCGATTATCCACGTTTGTTTCCAAGTGGAGATTGGGAGATCAAAAGTAGGTTTTATGTAAAACTCATAGTGTCTCGTGCCACTTATATACCGAAGCACCCATTTGACTGTCTATTAGTGACATCTGTGGGCCGTTTAAGAAACTAACTTAGTTGATTAACCACATATGTAATGTCAGTCCTCGTATTTGTCAAGTATTGTAGCGCCCCAATCGTGCTTCGATAAACAAAAGGATCATCCATAAGTGTCCCATCAGTTAGGGACAATGATTGGTTCATGACATTTGGAGAAGGAGCAGGCTTTAAATCAATAACTCCAAGCTTGTTTAACAAGTCATCCACAAATTTATTTTAATTGAATATAATACAATTTTCTAATAAGAGAGGCATCGTTCTCTATTACGATAACATCATCGACATAGATGAATAATATAATCAACATAGAGCAATTTTGAAAAACAAACAACGATTTACCAGACTTGGCTTTCTGAAAACCCCACAAGATTAAGGTTTCTCTCAGCGTGTTGTTCCAAGCTCGAGATGCTTATTTGAGCCCATAGATGGCTTTATTAAGCTTGCACACATAATCAGGATAGTTTGGATCCATGTACAGTTGTGTTGGACATATACATACATCCTCAGTGGAGGCTTTTGATAGAGTTAGCATGCAATTAACGGAAGAAGTTAGGATCATTAAACACGTTAATTCATTAATTTTAGAGTCAAATTAAGCATGTTCATTAAATAAAAATAGGGTGTAGACCAACAATAGATCTTTCCTACTATTCTCATTGGACCTTAGATTGAGTTGGACTCAAAATGAACTGAATTGAGGGAATTTTGAGAGGAGAAGCTCACTGCTTTTTTCTCTAAAATTGAATAACAATTCTTCAACTAAACACTCAGCAATCTAACTTTTGCATCGCTATTTCTCAGCTCATCCAGCTAAGTTTTTATCTTCTTCAGCATACTAAGTAACTTCATCAAACAAAATTTTCATTTAAAATAAATTTTCAGATTTTAATTTAAATTTCTAAAACTTAAATTAAATCAAAATTGATTTTTTCTTGAACTTTCAAAAAAATTCGAATATTCAATTTTAAATAATATTAATTCAAATAATTGATTTTATATAAAATTAATTTAAATAATTAATTTAATTAATTAATTAATTTAAAATAATTTAATATCCAACATTAAATTTTTTACATCACCAATTCCACGATTATGAATCTGTATTCATGAAATTAATCTTTAAATAGAATTTTGATATTAACCAATTCTCTAATTTCGTTTAATTTCATAATTAAACGTGTAATTATTTCACATATAATTACTAATTCCCTTAATTTGAATTTGAATGTTTCAAATTAAATTTATCACTCTTCTAAAGTTTATTCGGTTTGTGAGTTAGTAGGGGGACATCATGGGCCTACATATCATGGGCTCCAACAATCTGAGATTAACCAGCTAAACTCTTTCAACCGAACAAATCAACATTCGTCAATTACTGGGTCATTCCGAAAGCAAGGCGAATGATACTTATAACCGATAGAACATCATGTGAAACAAGATGCAAATAGAATTTGAAATGACCATGGTTGACGAAGACATGCTTACTTGGCTTTCAAGTTAAACAAATTAAAGCTGGCATCTTTATATCACAAAGAAAGTATGGAAAAAACTCAATTAACAAATTTGGCTCGGAAAAGGCTAGCTCTAAGACGACTCCGGCTCCCACTCATTCCAAAATCTCCAGGATAATAATATCGAAAGTGTGAATGAAAGCTTATACAAAAGAATCATGGGAAATTTTGATGAAGCAATCGCTAAAAGAGTATGATGTCCACAATATGTGACGACTTTATATTGTGACATGATGAGTGCAATCAACATTTCAAAAAATTCTTTGCATCACAGCATGACGAAACATATTGACATCCACCACCATTTCCTTCGTGGACTCGTGGAAGATAAATTATACTGGAACATGTGAGAACTAAGAAACAAGTTGTCGATATTTTTAGAAATCACTCGATTCTATTCAATTTGAGGCCCTTCGAGCTGTATTCAACCTAAATAAACTAAAATTATAGCAATTAATTTATTCCTATAAAAGAATTTTGGTTTGGGCGAAAGCCATGATTATAAGGCCCGAAAGCAATAATTCTAGTTTGAGGACATTTATTACATATTTATTTCCATCCACCCATTTGAGAGAAAATTCAAATTTAAATGTGACTGCTTCCCATTACATTATGTTAAACACTTTGCATGTTGGTACAATTGAGAAAGTGGCATAGTTTGATGTTTTACCTAAAGTTGATGTTAGTACATTTAATGTGTCTGATAGTGCTGTTGAAAATGTGCATGTTGGTTTTTAGGAAATTCCTATTAGTTAGAATATTAGTGTTATGGTTGATCGAACTGAGCTTGATCCTAGTGAGATGTTGCTTTTCAGTATACTAATGTGGTATAAAATTTTGAAAAATGTCACTAAAACTATTGGAATGCTTTGAATTTGTTAGCTGGTGCTTCGGACAATGAAGTACGGGGGTCTCACTACTTGGTCAGCAAGCCAAGGTCTAGGGGCAGCGTGCCGGTGGGGTTAGGCAACCTATTCAAAATTCGTACTTAGCATATGTAATTATTTATGATTATTCACGATTATAACCCTAGGGTTTAGAGAAATATGTTATATAAACTCTCTAACCCTAATGGCGTCTTCTTGCATTCAAAAAACATTCCTCGTGGACATAACTATGAACCACGTATATCTATATGTCGATCTTTTTTTACATTTGTTTTGTATTCTTTAATTGTCGATTTCGTTACAAACACTTTAGAACATATAAATATTAAAGCAATCCTTAATCATTTGAATGATGTTGCTTATGATGTTATTGCTAATGTGTCAAGTATTGCAAGCCCTATGCCTGCTTCTCCCGATGTTAATTATGATTTTCCTGAGATTCAGGATAACATAGATGTTGATGAACTATTCGAGAGCCTATAAATGAGCCTATCTCTCTTTTGTTAACAACGTTCTAATTGCCCCATTGACTATAAGATCTGTGAAAAGGTATTAACTAGAAAGAGAATAAGTAACTGCTTTGTAAATTTTGAATGGTTTTATTGATAGCAATCAGCCTATATTTATACAAGCAAATCACCAAATATGGGAAGAGCAAAAACTGAAAACATAACAAACTACAATACACATGGCACACAAAAATTGGTAAGTCAACAACCATTAAGATTTTCTCTTAACAAACTTTGTTATATGAATTTTCCCTTTATAGACTTGGTTACTTTAGTAGTATGGACTCCATTTGACTTGAATAGTAGATTGTGGGAGGTTGGGTGACTTGGCACTTTCTGAATTTGCATGTTCCCTCCATATTCGTTGTCGAAGGAGAGGGGAGATAAAAAAACGCCGAGTTTAGACCTCAGATTGAAAAATTGGGAATGAGCTAGACTCTTAGAAAGGCAATAAGTAATTTGATCTGAGGAAGGGACATATGCACTTCCAAAAAACTTGTAGAATCTGATCCCTAATAAAATGAACATCGATCTCAATACGTTTCATCCTAGCATGAAACACGAGGTTAACAGCTAGAGCACAGGTGCTTAGATTGTCACACCATAAAACCGTAACAGACTTATATGATGGTACTATCTCACAGAGTAGTTGTTGTAGCAAAATGATTTCAATGGGCACATGAACTATTGCTCTATATTCAGATTCGGTACTTGACCATGCAACAATATATTGGTTTTTAGAGGACAACGACACTAAGTTACCCCCAAAAAACACATAGTAGGATGCCATGGATTTTCGATTATCCACATTTGTTGCCAAGCAGAGATTGGGAGATCAAAACTAGGTTGAATGTAAAACTCATAGAGTCTCGTGCCACTAATATAGCGAAGCACCCATTTGACTGTCTACTAGTGTTATCAGTGGGCCGTTTAAGAAACTAACTTAGTTGATTAACCACATATGTAATGTCAGTCCTCGTATTTATCAAGTATTGTAGTGCCCCAATCATGCCTCGATAAACAAAGGGATCATCCATAAGTGTGCCATCAGTTAGGGACAACGGCTGGTTCATGACACTAGGAGAAGGAGTAAGCTTTAAATCAATAAGTCCAAGCTTGTTTAGCAAGTCATCCACATATTTACTTTAATTGAATACAATACAATTTTCTGAGTAGTTAAGTTGGAGTCCCAAAAAAATAACTCAGAGTGCTTAAATGTTTGAGAGCAAAGCGATTATCCAACTCAAAAATTAGCTTTCTAATAAGAGAGGCATCGTTCTCTATTACGATAACATCATCTACATATATGAGTAATAGAATCAACATAGAGCCATTTTGAAAAAAAAATTAGACCTGGCTTTCTGAAAACCTTAGGAGATTAAGGCGTCTCTCAACATGTTGTTCCAAGCTCGAGGTGCTTGTTTGAGCCCATAGATGGGTTTATTGAGCTTGCACATATAATCAGGAAAGTTTGGATCTATGTACTGCTGTGGTCGACGCATATATACATCCTCAATGGAGGCTTTTTATAGAGTTAGCATGCAATTAGCGGAAGAAATTAGGATCATTAAGCACTTTAATTCATTAATTTTAGAGTCAAAATAGGCATGTTCATCTAATAAAAATAGGGTTTCATTATAACTCACCTTTGAAGACTTCAAACTTCAAATTCAGCTTCAATCTCCTCAGCAACAAGGTGTAGACCACGAATAATCTTTCCTACTATTCTCATTGGAGTTTAGATTGAGTTGTGGGACACCAAATGAACTGAATTGAGGGAATTTTGAGAGGAGAAGCTCGCTGATTTTTTCTCTCATATTGAATAACACTTCTGCAACTATTCACTCAGCAATCCAACTTTTGCATGGCCATTTCCCAGCTCATTCAGCTGAGTTCTTATCTTCTTCAGCATGTTCAGTGACTTCATCAAATAAAGACACCACGTACTTGTGCAAATAGTGAAATTTTGTGTTGTCCCAAATTCAAATGTAGGATAAACCCACTTAAAAGAAGAAATGGATCTAAAAACAAATTTTTCATTTAAACTCATTTTTCAAGTTTTAATTTAAATTTCTAAAACTTAAATTAAATAAAATTGATTTTTTTCTTCATTTTTCATAAAATTCAAATATCCAATTTTAAATAAAATTAATTCAAATAATTAATTTTATATAAAATTAATTTAAATAATTTAATATCCAACATTAAATTACTTACATCATCAATTCCACGATTATGAATCTGTATTCATGAAATTAATATTCAACTTGAATTTAGATATTAACCAATTCTCCAATTTCGTTTAATTTCATAAATAAATGTGTAATTATATCACATATAATTAATAATTCACTTACTTTGAATTTGAACATTTCAAATTAAATTCATCAATCTTCTAAGGTTTATTCCGTTTGTGATCTAGTAGGGGGACCTAGTGGGCCTACAGATCATGGACTTTAACAATCTGAGATTAACCGGCTAAAATCTTTTAATCAAACTAATCAACATTCGTCAATTACCGGGTCTCTCAACTAAAGCCGAGTAGTTGCACTCCCCTCACTGTAGATATAATTGTTTCTACTCAATATAACCATAATTAGTAAGTTAACCCTTCACAAGTTGTTCATAATAATGAACAATTGAATCTCTAATAAACAATTGGTTTATGATCGAATCACCAAACCGAGTCCCTCTTGAGCCAATGAGAGGATGGGGTCCATTGTTCAAGACACGAGGTCAACACTTAAGGGAATAACCTCTATACTATCCCTAAAAGCATGTAAGAGGGAATTCCATTTTGCACCCTATGTCCCCAGCTATCTACTCGATCTTACCCCTAAAATTCGAGGTTTATTGAGTCGGGAATGTAGAGTCAAGCCTCACCTATGCAAATCTAAGGATCTTGAATAAACAGAAGTTCATAGTTACTTAGGATTAAGGTCGAGTTACTTAGGTCATTGATTTGGGATAGTCAGTCTTAAACAATAAACAACGTTATAAAGTAAGAGTGATTCATTTTTTAAACTGGTCTTATACAAATTCTTTACATAGGATGCCCCCACTTCATGTCTCCACATGAGCGATTTAGAATTACATCGTTTGTAATAAATACAAAGTGAGCCACATCCTATAATGTTACCAGAATAAGGTACCCAACCTTATTCATATACTATAGACCATTTTAGCTATTTACTCGAACTTTATTTATCTTCATATCTCCCCATAAAATCTAAGGACTCATTTAATAGTCATGGATCTTAGTTTATTGGATTTATGCCTCTAAAAGTGTAATTTACATATTTATTGAATAAATTTCAATAATATCTTTATTTCAAATAGAATATGTTTAATGAATGTTATAAACTGCTAGTTTAAGGACATACAATCCAACAGCTTTAACTTCTGGACTAAATGTTTCAAGAAAGTCCACCCTGGACTTTGATGAAAGCCTTTGGCAACCAATTGTGTCTTGTACTGCTGAATGATATGTCTTGTACTGCTGAATGATGCCATTTGGATTCCTCTTGATTCGAAAGATACATCTATTACCTGCCACATTAAGTGAGGGTGAGGAAGGAACAATTGACCAAGTGTTATTCATTATCAAAGAAAAATATTCATCATCCATTTCCCCTTTCCACTGAGGAGTGTTCAACGCATCAGTTACCCATGTGGGTTCTGTAAGATACCAACCTCGAGACGACTTGGTCAGCAAGACTCTCGGTTTGAAGATCCCTGCCTGGTTATGAGTGGCCATGCGATAAGTAGATAAATTGATGGGAGGCTAAGAGCGGGTATACAATCAGCTACAGTGGAAGTGGGTAAGGAGTTTAAAGAGTGATGCATTGGGGAGGCTTGTGGAAATGCGGGAGAAGCGGCAGAAGTAGGCATGAGGCTATTTTGTGATGAAGGCAAACTATTTGTGGTTGGGCTAGAAGGACAACTTGGAGATGCCATAGGCTGAGGGCTATGTGCTGATTGTGAGGGCAGGTCTTTGTGTCGAGGGAGGGGTGAAATTTTTGTAGGGATGGTATTTAGGATAACAAATC
>NC_052355.1:15628656-15634897 GCF_009727055.1 Benincasa hispida | reverse complement strand
GGGTTAGGTGTGGACTAGGAGAAGTGTTCGAGACTGACGTGGCTTATGGTGTAGATCTAGAGGCAACCACGAAATTGAAATTGGTTGTTGAACACAAAATGTCTTCTGCCTTTTGTATTTCAAAGTAGGCCTTATATAGAATACCAGTCTCATTAAACACCACGTCTCGAGATAAATATTTTTCCTGATGAACTTAAACATTTATATAACCTTTGTGACAACTACTTCATCTTAAATATACACACTTTTCATAAGATAATTAATTTATGAGTATTATCTCTTCTATATATATTTTTAAATATAATAAGGGATGATTGTATTCGAATTACAGACTTCATGATCCATAATATATATAGATGTGATTTGAGCTACACTCTGTGTTTGACAGAAAATTGCATAGTTGCAAGATCAAACTCTACCCTGCTTTTAACATTCTCCCTTTAATTATATGTATTAATAATTTATCTTTCAATTAAAATAGCCAACTAAAGGCGAACTAATGTTCCCATTTATGTATAAGTTCAAAAGAACCTTGAGGAATATTTGATAAATAAATGCCATCATGTCGACCATACCACATGCAAGTCCTAAAATTGCATCGACAACCCAACCACTCTCCTTTTTCTCTCCAAAACACTTCAAATGTGAGATGAAGATTTGTTGAAGTACTTAAAGTACACCAAAAGGGCATTGTGGACCATGCATTTTCCTTAAACTTCCATTCATATGGTTGCCCAACTTCTACTATATGATATCCCAAATCATCATCTTTGGTTTGCAATGTGCAAATAGTTTCTGATTTGAACTTAATTGGTTCAGAATTACTACTGACCATTTATTGAAAGGACGCGGGTATTTTGGACTCTTTGACAATGCTGAACATGGTGACATTATTGATGCTGCAATGGTTAAAATCAAAACAAGTGATGAAAGCATTAAGTTGTATAAGAAACAATAACCCATGTCTTCTCTCTTCAGTTTTAGGGTTCTACTTTTCTTGATATGATAGGCTACGATTTGAGAAAGATCCAATTTATAATTGAATTATCTTAGTCACTATTAAAGAGGTTACTCTTTTTGGCATTTTTTTGTTAGATTCTTTTAACATCTCATTAAAGAGGTTACTCTTTTTTGCAAATCTAAGGTTTTCAAATAAACAGAAGTGCATAGTTAGCTTAGGATTAAGGTCGAGTTACTTAGGTCATTTATTTGGGATGGTCAGTCTTAAACAATAAACAACGTTATAAAGTAAGAGTGATTCATTTCTTAAACTGGTCTTACACAAATTCTTTACATAGGATGCCCCCACTTGATGTCTTCACATGAGCAATTTAGAATTATATCTTTTGTACTAAATACAAAGTGAGCCCCATCCTATACTGTTAACAGAATAAGGTACCCAACCTTATTCATATACTATAGACCATTTTAGTTATTTACTCGAACTTTATTTATCTTCATATCTCTACATAAAGTCCAAGGACTCATGTAATAGTCATGGATCTTAGTTTATTGGATTTAGACCTCTCAAAGTGTAATTTACATATTTATTGAATAAACTTCAATAATATCTTTATTTCAAATAGAATATGTTTAATGAATGTTACAAACTGCTAGTTTAAGAACATACAACCCAACAGCTTTAACTACTGGACTAAATGTCTCAAGGAAGTCCACCCTAGACTTTGATGAAATCCTTTGGCAACCAATTGTGTCTTGTACCGCTGAATGATGCCATTTGGATTCCTCTTGATTCGAAAAATACATCTATTACCTGCCACATTAAGTGAGGGTGAGGAAGGAACAATTGACCAAGTGTTATTCATTATCAAAGAAAAATATTCTTTGATCATACACCATTATCTCCTTTCCACTGAGGAGTGTTCACGCATCAGCTTCACCCATCGTGCGTTCGTAAGATCCAACTCGAGACGATTACGCTCAGCAGACTCTCAGTTTGAAGATCCTGCTTGTTATGAGTGGCTGCGATTGTATAATTGATTGGGGGGCTAAGAGCGGGTATACAATAGCTCAGTGGAAGTGGTAAGGAGTTTAATATTGAGCGATGCGTTGAGGAAGGCTTGTGGAGACGAGGGAGAAGCGGCATGAAAAGTCATCAGCATTTGTGATGAGGGCAAACTATTATGGTTGGGCTAGAAGGCAATTGGAGATGCTAGCTGAGGGCTATGTGCTGATTGTGAGGGCAGATCTTGTGTCGAGGAGGGGTGAAATTTTTGAGGGATGGTATTTAGGAACCAAATCGGTAGGTGTGGGACTGGAGAAGTGTTTTGAGGTCTGACGTGGTATGGGGTGAGACTCAGAGGCAGCCCGAAATTGAGATGGTTGTTGAAACACAAATGTATTCTCCTTTTGTTTCAAAAGTAGGCCTTATAGATACCAGTCTCATAAACCACGTCTCGAGCAGATAAAATATTTCATGATGAACTTAAACATTTAATAAATTGGACAACTACTTGATCTAATATACAACTTTTCATAAGATAATTAAAATTATGATTTGATTTATGCTTTAGTATGAATATTACTACACACTCCCAGGAACTCTTTTCAAATTCTGAAAAATTGAGAGGCATTTAGAGAGGAAGAGCCCATGTATTGACTGTCGCCTGCGCTAATGTTCGCACTTGAGTGCAAATTGTTTCTTTATAATTTTGTGCCGCATCTTTCTTCTTGATAGTTATGTCGCTCTACTTTATAGTCGCGTATTAGCACGTTTATCTCATATAAATTCCGCTCTTAGTATGTCGAGAATATTTAATATTGTATTCAAATATAAACTCATATTATAAAGTACAAAATGACGACCCCATATATTAATAGAGGTAAGATAGCGAAATTTTTCAAGTTGTCTATAGCGCTTTTCATGAGAGTAAGGATGCATTGAGCGCGTGCATTGTCCATCAATAGTGAGTCCAAATTTCCCCTAACGCTGACACTAAGGAATGCATTGAGCGTCGTGAGAGTGTCATCAATTATGAAGGCGCATTCCCTCGCCATGAAACTAGCAGTCAAAGATGAGAGAATAGAGATATTCTCTGTCCCTATTATCATTTCTCTATTCTTCAGTGTTAGGTCTGTGTTTAATGCTTTGAGAATAATCTGCCCATTGATTTATTCAAGCATGAGATGGCTCTGTAAGTAATTCTAGCTTGAGTTTATATTTTCTCCTTTTAGATGAAATAGTGGAAGCAGATAAAAATTATATATATATTTTATTAATGATGAATTTATATTAAGTATCTCTCTTTTTATTCACAATTAGGCTTCTTACTCTTCATATTCCAATTGTTTGCAGGGTATAACTAATACTCTCCTATTGTAATTATACTATGTGAAATTAGAGAATTTGTGCTATAATAAAAACAATATTCAATTTTAATGATTCATTTCTTTTTATATAATAAATAAAAAACTCACCACTCTAATTATAACCAATATTTGCCTATATATTAATCTCTAATTCAACTCATCAACTCTCTTTCACTTTGGAATAAGATGAAAGAAGTATGGAATATGGCTAAAAAGATATTCTGTTGTTATACAACTCAGAATTTGAACATCCGCAATTTAGAAAATATTTAGATCTTCTTGTTTGAATTTCATATAAATATGTTATATTTTTTAAATTTAGGGATGTTTAGGTATGTAAGAAATCTTTAAATATCCATCCGATATAGGTTTTGTTATACCGCCCCTGCATAACTTGAAGAGATTTTTATGTCGGGAACTCTGAACACTAAATATACACTTAATTACTCCAAAAGAGTATATTATTATTTATCATTGCAGGTAATATAATTAATTTAGTAAATAATATCTTATTTAGATTAATAATTTTCAACTTGATTTAATTTTTTTTATGTTCATCTTAACTATCTAATATAATGTATTATTAGACTTATAATATTCTACTTTAGGTTAATATGTAATGTCAGCATTTAGTTACTAATTAATTAAATATTAAAAATTATGTTGATTAAAAATTATCCTTTTATATTTATTATGGGATTAAATATTAATTAATGATAACAATAATTAAATAATGCTAATTCAAATGATGACTACATCAATATGATCTCTCAACAATATAAAGTAATTATTTGGATTAGTTTTTATTTACAAATAAATAAATGCCACATATAAATTTAATTTTAGATATAATATCTCAGGCATTAAATTCTAGATATTAATATATAAGTTATGAAAAATTATTGTGATTCAATGTGTTTAGAGATTTTTTTTTATATAATATATTTTCCTAATAAGTATAGACTAATATTGGGTTTAAGTTTTTCTTAGCTTGATATACAGGAACGAATTTGTTTTATCCTTTAACAATTAGCTACATTTCGCTGTGTCTTTTTTATTTTCTTAGACTTTTCTTTTATGGAGAACTAATCCCATTACATCTCTTAACTTTCAAAATTTATTTCAATATTTTTATATCAAGTGACACATCATAGCTCAATTAGCTAAAAAATAAAAATTATTCTTTTATTAAGAGATTGAGTTCGCACATCTTCTACTCTTATGTTTTGTTAACTTAAGAAAGATGTAATCACAGTCTCAATTTTTTTTTTTTTAAAAAATGTCAAGATTATTGTAGATCTAGTATCCATTTTTTTGGTGTCGTTAGTGCTAGAAGTTTGACACTCATAGCATCTCATGGTGCTTGTTAATTCTCATTTTGGTTTGTAGATAATTATCCTTCCCAAATTCACTCACTCCATAGGTTTTATCTATATCGAAATTGTATTGCAAACAAGGGATCACAAATAGTTAATGGTAAGCTATTGATATACTCGAGTGACTTGTCGTACTGTAATGGTAGAGTTGAACCTTACAAATTTTGTTATAAAGTGTTATTACCCTTATCACTCGTAAGGCTTATGGAGATCTTCCATTTTTGATCTCTTTGGCATGACGAGCATAATTGATATTGTATTTATCAGGTTTAGTATTTGACTGGATATAGATGATATTGAAATTACTAATCAAACCTCATATTATATTCAATAGTGTATTCTAATATCTAATAGTTATTTTATATTAGTAGAAGCACTATTACCATTGAGGTTTTTGGCGTCGATACCTCTACTCATTTTTCCGCATAAACATCCCATCTATAATGTATGGTTAGTTATTAATAAAAATTATGTTATTTATGAACGTACATGTATTGAAACTTCTTTTATTTAAAAAAAAATAATAATATACTAATTATAGGATGACTAAATTTTTAAGATTATTTGTATACAACAAAGACTAAAATTAAAGCGATTATAATCATAATATAGGACCATAAAAATATATACTTAACCTTTTAAATTCTTATTATTAGTATATTTATGTTTATAACATATTTAGTATTTTATGCTTATCATCTTCGCCAAACGAGGAAAATAACAGAAATAGCTTTTGCTGAAGATCAACAATATTGAGAACGGTAAATAAATGATAAGCGTCATACTTGAATGCTATCAAAAGGCACAACAGTAAATAAGTGTTGATAAAAATTAGATTTAAATTACAGCGTAACAATTGCAATAATATATTATTATATTAATATAATATATTGACTAGTATATTATTATAATATTAATAAGGTGCTGATTGTACTTGGAATTATAGACTTTCATGATCCAAATATATATAGATGTGATTTGAGCTATCACTCTGTAGTTAGACAGTATGCATATTGTCAGTATCAAATCTGCCCTCTGCCTTTTCACATCTCCTCCTCTCTTAATATATGTATTAATTCGGTCATTGAATTGAAAATAGCCAACTGAAAGGTACAACTAATGTTCCACTTATGTATAAGTAATAGAACTTAGAGGAAATTTAATAAATAAATGCATCAATCTCGACCAATACCCACATGCAAGTCCTAAAATTGCATCGAAGAACACCAACATCTCCTTTTTACTCTCCAAAAACCCTTCAAATGTGAGATGAAGGATTTGGTTGAAGACTTAAGTACACAAGGAACGTGTGGACCAAGCATTTATCCTTAAAAGTCTTCCATTGTAGGTGCCAATCTTCTCTATATGGTATCCCTAAATCGGTCTCTTTGGTTTTGCAATTGTGCAATAGTCTGATTTAATCTTAATTGGTTTCAGAATTTACTTATGACATTTAATATATGAAAGGTTCAGTGGTAATTATTGAAAACTCTTGACAAAATGCTGAAAACATGGGTGACATTATTGATCCTGTC
>NC_052355.1:15606924-15628631 GCF_009727055.1 Benincasa hispida | reverse complement strand
TCGTAATCCTCACTCATGCAATAACATTACCATTAATTATGTTATATATAATATTGAACGCTAATGTATTTGAAACTTCTTTTAGTTATAAAAAAAAATAATACATATACTAATTATGAGATGACTAATTTTTAAGATTTTATATGTATACAACAAAGACTAAAATTGAAACCATTATAATCCAGATAAATATAGGACCATAAAATAATACTTAAACCTTTAATTCTATTATTAGTATATTTTATGTTTATAAATATTTAGTATTTTATGCTTATCGAGTCTCGCCAAACGAGGAAATAACAGAAATAGCTTTGCTGGATAACAAATATTGAGAACGGTAAATAAAGATAAGCGTCATACTTGAATGTCGAAAAGCACAACAGTAATACGTGTTGATAAAATTGATATTAAATTATCACGTAATTGCTAATAATATATATATATATAATAATATAATAATAGCCTAGAATATATTATTCTAAAATTAAATAAAGGCTGTATTGTACTTGGATTTAGACTTTGCTATGATCCAAATATATATAGATGTGATTTGAGCTATCACTCTGTGTTAGACAGTAATGCATAGTTGTTCAGATCAAACTCCTGCCTCCTGCCCTTTTTCACATCTCCCTCCTCTCTTAATTATATGTATTAATCGTCATTATGGAATTGAAATAGCCAACTAAGGTACGAACTAAATGTTCAACTTAGTATAAGTAAAACCTTGAGGAATATATTAATAAATAAATGCATCATCTCGACCCATACCCACAATGCAAGTCCTAAAATTGCATCGAGAACACACAACTCTCCTTTTTACTCTCCAAAAACACTTCAAATGTGAGATAAGGGTTATGGTGAAAGACTTAAGTACACCAAGAACGTGTGGACCAAGCATTTATCCTTAGAACGTCCTTCATATGGTGTGCTAGAATTCTATTTGGTTTCCCAAAATCGGGTCTCTTTGTTTGCAATTGTGCAATAGTTCTGATTTAATCTTAATTGGTTTCAGAATTACTTACGACCATTTTATATGAAAGGCGTGGTATTGATTGAAACTTCTTGACAAAGCTGACATGGTGACATTATTGATCCAGATGCCAATGGTTAAAATCAAAACAAAGTGATCTGGAAGCATGAGTTCCTGGTATAAGAAACAATTAAGCCCATGGTCTTCTCTCTTTAGTTCTTAAGTTCTAGTATTTTGCTTGGACCGTTCTAGAACGTAGGCTATCACGATTGAACGAGATCAAATTTTTATAATTGATTATTAGTCCACTATTTAAAGAGGTTTACTCTATTTGGCATTTTTTTGTATAGATTCTTTTAAACATCTCATTTTTTCTTGAAAGATTAATGTTTAGTACGATTTGTCTATTTTTTGAATTCAATATTTCTCTCTTTGTCCCATTTTTCAATGTATAATATTTTTCACTACTTTAAAACAACATTTGAAATTATGGAAAATTCTAAATAAAACAAACATTTGAAAATTATTTGAATAAAATAACAGTTTCTAAATTTGCACCGAGTTTTTATATCAAACTCACAAGAGTTTGTTTTATATTTTTTTCTATACCGTTTCAAGTATCATTTACTTTATATCGAGAAACACAACATAGCCTACGTATTATGTACTATATTCTTATACACCGATAAGAGAGTAATCAACCTTCCTAATTAAATAAAATATATTTTTATAACATGGAATTATCATTATCTACATTATTATGAATCAGTTATGCACTTGCATAAAGATATGAACTAGTTTCATGAAAAATATAACAGATTCATTATCTTTAAATCGACCACAATTATTACATTTATAATTAATTGTATATATCCTGGAATGAAATCTAAAACGAATTTCCATTGCTAAATGAAGTTGATGAATTACTCCAATACTTTAAGTTCATACATTTCCTACAGTTATTGACTTGTCATTACATAAGAATTAGCCATATTCATTGAGTTTTCAAAGCAAGATCAATATACTTGCTATTTATCTCACCTTCTCAAGGCGCATTGGTCAGCATAAGATGGTGTAATCCCACCCATTAATAAAAAAAAAGAAATGGACATATTTGAACCCCATTGTTAAGAGCTAAGCTTCCCTACCTACAAGAAGATATGGCATCAGAAAAGAATAAAGAAAAAGGTTCCAAAACAATCATTCCATTTGCTAAATCTTGTGTATCCAATATGCATGACCCCGAGAGTTTTAAGACATCTATGTAGATTTACAAAATATAGATTATAGACCTTAAAAGTTATTAGAGATATAAGCATAATGTAAAAAAAAAATTACACAAATATGGAAAAATTATAGTCTATCAGTGATAGACCATATTATTCGAAAGAATTTATCAGCGATAGACCATGATCACTTAGTAAGAATCTATCAACAATGGAAGTCGTATAGCTCATTAGACTTGACTATATTTGTATTTTTTAAAAAATAATATTATACACTTAGTTATTATTCCTGTAAATTGCTACCAATCGATAATTACCCTAAACTGGAAGAAGGAGATATTACACTTTTGCACATCAAAATTAATTTTGTTAAAATAAAAAGATTTTTAGAGTCGCTGAAACAGAAGTAGGTCAATTTGAAACTGCCTAAAGCAGGAGCAGTGACAATGCTTGGAAGGTTTATGTTTAAGACAATTCACAATTGCTTATTAGGAATAAATGCTAAAGATTAAATGCATCCTGCAGACAAATAAACCATCAAGTATCTAGACTGCAAACTGAACCTACAGCAAAAAATATACCTAGACATTTAAAAAATTTGATTATTATTTTTTCAAGTTAAAATTATTAATTATAATACCTCAACAAAGAAAAATATACATTACCTCAACAATATTAAACAGTTTTTCTTTTAAGTCAGTCGATACACACTTCCAAGATGTATATGTAATCGGGATATTGATGATTGTACAGTAGATCCAATGAAATGTTTAACTATATCCATTTGTCTCCAATCACGGTACTCCCATCATCTTATATTCAACCAATTTTTTTCCCTATACTACTAATTTTTGTTACCTCATGCATATTAAGTCGGTCCCGCGTTCGCCTTTCTTCTTGTGTATTTCATCTTGCTTCAGAGTTCCATATTTTCATTGACATTATCCAAACCAAGTTGCAAGTCCTCATCACTTGTTATCTCCATGGTGTAAGATTATCCTGAAAAAATAGATAGAGGTTTAGGTAGGTGTCAAATATAACAAAATTATAAAAATTAATTAGTAAGTGAAAACTCACCCATACATTTACTCTTTAGGAATCCACGTGCCTTCACAATCAACTCGTACATATGTTTGAAGTGTTCTCATCCAAATCAATTTCTAGATTCGATAATCTAACATAGCTTTTAGGAATTCCTTGACAATGGTAGAGTAGTATCTCCAAGTTCATCGTCATTGTATGATCCTCAAAATCTCTTTATGGTGGAGTAAGAACAATAGACCATTGACCATCACTTAGTCCTCAACATAAAATACTTGTCTTTGCTTGGGATGCCAGAAAGAATTATTCTTGTGGCCTATTTCTATTTTAAGTCAACTAACACAACCATGTTCATCAGTTTTCATGCCACCTCTGTCTCAACCCAATCACATTTTAAATATTTGCAACCATAAATGTATTATAATTCAGTTCCCAAATCTCTTGTATCATCCTATAAAAGAACATGTCTCCATTATAGATTTTTTTCTCTATTGACTTAGATACTTGTATGTTTTTGCAATTAAACTAACCCACTATTTTGTACACTTTTATTTTTGTCATATGATTTTGTGTGATTAATGCCATCCATTAATAACATAGCTATGAATGTGAGATAATTGGATGGGGACCATTTGGCAATCCACATATGTTCAAACCTTTCATTTGCGTTACCTAATTTGATGAGTGAGAAAACCTCTGCCATCCATTATAATGCCATCATATATTGTTTATCTGTTCTCCTAGGTTTAAAAAAAAGGAAAAATCTGGTTTTCTCTATGATATATCACCTTATTATAGCTGAACCATTCCATATGTGTTATAAATCAACATTTGACTCATGAGGCTATTTCATTATCACATTTTGAACACCTTTTACATGGACAATGTGTAAACTTCTCTTTCTTTATCTACATGCTTCTTTGTCAAACTAATAAATTATCTTTTCCCATCAGTATATTCTTTGTTAATTTTATTTCGAAAATTTATCAAACTTTTATCCTAATTTATCCAATGAAAAATATTATACTCAAATGAAAACTTATATAAATGAAAATATCCATGAAAAACACAAAGGCACATCAAATTTTATACATGCTAATAAAATATCTCCCAAATGAGTTTAATCACATGAATATAATATTAAATCACCATTTAATCCTCGAAAATAAAAAAAAAAAATTGCTAATAAAAACTCCAGGAAACTAACATGAAGGAAAAATCAACCTACGAACAAAATCTCTAAAACAAAGAATGAAGCTACGTGAATGATTAATAGTAAATTCACGCCATGAGATATAGATTAGAATCCAATTTTTAACTTGAAAAGTTCAATAACAAACCTTTATCATACAATAAGCTCCAAAAAAAAAAAAAAAAAAGTGTTTCACATAAACAAACTTGAAAACAAAAATTTGAACACAAGTAAATCATTCTTTAATCAAACAATGAGTCTTCAAAGAAGGAAACATTCACCACATAAATAGCATCCAAACCACACTTTAATATATACTCAAAATGAAAAGTTTAAACCAAGAACCTACACTCAATCACATATATTAGTTTCATAATCCTTGATAAATTGGTAAAAAAGAGTGACATTCAATTCTTCTTTTCAGTTTTGTGCAAGGATCTTGGAAGGGTTCAGAAGCAAATAAAATGTTGAAATAATAAATCGACATAAAGTTTATGCATATCCAATGACCATTCTAATCAGACCAAAACCGAAACCCAACTCTAAAAGCCAAACCCAAAACATTTGTTTTCCGAATCTCAGTGTTCTGCAATTCGAGTTAAGATCACTACTTTTGTATTATACTCAAACACTCCATTGGGCATGTTTATTGCATCCTTTAAAGATTTCTGATTTTGTAAATGCCACTCTTCAGCTATCAAACAGTATAAAACCCAGGTCAGCAAGCTCGAAATTGCCCGCGTTTAATGTAGAATGGGTCACAAGTTCAAGAGAGAAATGTTGATAATGTAATTGAAAGATGAACTTCCAGAACTCCATCACTTCTCCCTCCTCTCAGACGAGCCAACCGACGACCGGAGCTCCTCATTCCGAAAGCAAGGCGAATGACACTTACAACTGGTAGAACATCATGTGAAACAAGATGCAAATAGAATTTGAAATGACCGTGGTTGACGAAGACATGCTTACTTGGCTTTCAAGTTAAACAAACGAAAGCTAGCATCTTTATATCACAAAGCAAGTATGCTAAAAACATAATTAACAAATTTGGCTCGGAAAAGGCTAGCTCTAAGAGGACTCCTACTCACACTCATTCCAAAATCTCTCTGGACAAAAATATTGAAAGTGTGAATGAAAGCTTATACAAAAGAATCATAGGAAGTTGTGATGAAGCAATCGCTAAAAGAGTATGATGTCCAGAAGATGTGACGACTTTATATTGTGACAATATGAGTGCAATCAACATTTCAAAAATTTCTTTGCATCGCAGCATGACCAAGCATATTGACATTTAGCACTATTTCCTTCGTGGACTCATGGAAGATAAATTATGCTGGAACATGTGAGAACTAAGAAACAAGTTGTCATATTTTTACCAAAGCACTCGATTCTATTCAATTTGAGGCCCTTCAAGTTGTATTCAAGCTACATAAACTAAAATTATAGCAATTAATTTATTCCTATAAAAGAATTTGGGTTTGGGTGAAAGCCATGATTATAAGGCCCGGAAGCAATAATTCTAGTTTGAGGACATTACATATTTATTTTCACCCATACATTTGAGGGAGATTTTAAATTTAAATATGGCTGCTTCACATCACATTATGTTATGTACTTTGCATGTTGGTATCATTGAGAAAGTGGTATGATCTGATGTTTTGCCTGGAGTTGATGTTAGTACAGTTAATGTGTCTGATAGTGCTGTTGAAAATGTGCATGTTGGTTTCTAGGAAATGCCTATTAGTGAGTATCTTAATGTTATGGTTGATCAAACTGAGCCTGATCCTAGTGAAAATGTTGCTTTTCAGTTTCTAATGTGGTACAAATTTTTAAAACATGTTACTAAAACTAATGGAATGCTTTGAATTTATTAGTCGGTGCGTCGAACAACAAAGTACAGGGGTCTCACTACTCGGCCAGCAAGCCAAGGTCCAGAGCGACGTGTCCTGGCGGGATTAGGAAACCTATTCAGAATTCGTACTTAGCATATATAATTATTTATGATTATTCACGATTATAATCCTATGGTTTAGAAAAATGCGCTATATAAATCTCTAACCCAAATGGCACCGTCTTGTATTCAGAAAACATTCTCTCTAATAATATTAATATTGTTCTCCGTCTATCCCATGACAATGAACCACGTATATCTAAATGTCCATCTTTCTTTACATTTGTTTTTGTATTCTTTAATTATCGATTTCGTTACAAAAACTTTAGAAGATATAAATATTAAAGCAATCCGTAATCATTTGAATGATGTTGTTTATGATGTTATTGCTAATGTGTCATGTATTGTAAGCCCTATGCCTACTCCTCCTGATGTTAGTGATGATTTCCTTAGATCCAAGATAAAATAGATGTTGATGAACTGTTCGAGAACCTATAAATGAGCCTATCTCTCTTTATTTAACAACGTTCTAATTTCCTCATTGACTATAAGATCTATGAAAAGGTAATAACTAGAACGAAAAGAAGGAACTGCTTTGTAAATTTTGAATGGTTTTATTGATAGCAACCCGCCCACATTTATACAAGCGAATCACTAAATATGGGAAGAGCAAAAACTGAAAATATAACAAACTACAATATACATGGGAGACAAAAATTAGTAAGTCAACAACCATTAAGATTTTCTCTTAACAAATTTTGTTATTTGAATTTCCCTTGATAGAATTAGTTACTTGAGTAGTCTGGTTTGACTTGAATAGCTGATTGTTTGGGGTTGGGTGACTTCTCACTTTTTGACTTGGCTTGTTCACTTTTTGACTTCTTACTTTAGATTGTCATACCGTAAGACCAGAACATACTTATGTGCTAGTACTATCTCCCAAAGGAGTTGATGTAGCCATAAGATTTCAACAGGTGCATGAACTAACACTCTATATTCAGATTCAACACTTGATCGTGCAACAATAGACTCCGTTTTAGAGGACCACGACATTAAGTTACCACCAAGAAGCATATAGTAGGATGCCACGGATTTTCAATCATCCACATTTGTTGCCCAGTTAACATCTAAAAAAGCAGAGATTGGGAGATCAAAAGTAGGATTTATGTAAAACCCATAGTGTCTCGAGCCACTTATATAGCAAAGCACCTATTTGACTACCTTCTAGTGTACATCAATGGGTCTCGAGACTGCAAATGATAGGTTATTTTCTTTATAAGGCAGTAGGTTATTTCAAAGCACCTATTTGACTGCCTTATACAGAAAATCAGTCTCATTAAACACCACATGTCTCGAGATAAATATTTTTCATGATGAACTTAAACATTTATAAACTTTGCGACAACTACTTGGTCTTAGATATACACATTTTTCAATACGATAATTAAATTTATGAGTATCGTATCGTCTTAGACATGGAAAACACACACACCCAGATATTTTCAAATTCTAAAAATTGTGGTTCTCGGGAAAATGTGCCATGCACGACGTTGTTCGTTGTTGCTCGGCACTGCATTTTCTTAATTATTATCCTTCTTTCTCCTTGATGTATTTGAGCTCCGTTTTGGTCCATTTTAGCACTATTTTTCTTCTAACAATCCGTTCTACCTTTTAGATGTCCGGGATATGTAAAATTACCACTGGGTGTGTGTGGAGGAAGCTTTCCATTGCTTCTAACAATCGTTGTGGAGAGTTGTAAGGTTATATTTCACTTTGTTAATAAGGACATTACTAACAAAGTGCAGGAAGCTTTCCGAAAAAGAATGTAGGATTATGCTATCCTGGCTGCCCTCATCGATGGTAGACTCATTCAACTCTTCCACATTGAAGTGGACCATCATGTTAAGCACATGTTCACGAACAAAGGTGCCTTCTTCCATTTTGGAGTTTAATATATATGTAAGAGCCTCATGCATAAGCTGTTCAGACGGTTGTCCAAACATCCCCCGTAGGGACTTCATGATCTCACACGCTGAGACCATAGGCTCATGTTTCTTGGCCAAGACTTTAGAAAGACTTGCCAAGATGTAGGCTCGGACCTTCTCATTCGCTCGTGTCCATCACTCGTATACCTCCCGAACATTTCGAGCAGCATTAGGAGCTAGAATAGGAGGATAGGCCTTCATAAGAGCAAACATGAGATCCTTGATGATTAGGATTGTCGTGATCATGTGTTTCCATATCAAAAAATTGTCGCCAATTAATTTTTCAGCGCTTAGCAAAGCTAACGTGGCTGTTGCCATTTTGGAAAAGTTGTTGCTGAAAATACGAACAAAACTTTATTAGATTTTTGCTAAACCACATTCAACAAATTACTTTTGCAAAATAGTTTCAAGTACCCTAAGTTATAGGCTTCTATTTTGCAATGATGACTAAGTGAGGCACAACAAACGTCACCGGTGGGGTGATCAGATGCCCCTTCGCTGGGATGAGAAATTCTCAATCATTAGGCAGAACAACTCTTGGAACTGAACCTAACAGCCACCATTCATTCTGTCGAGAACTGTTAACCTTTAACAATTCCGCGTAAGTGTGACCCCTTGCTTTTGGTGCTAGAGTCTCGCCCTAATGAGCCCGCCGTAGGGAAGAATCAGATTAGAACAAGATACTAAGTTATCTTATCCTCTTACAGGAGATCAAAGAAAGAAATGCGCAAAACCGCCATCCTTGAGCGGGACAATCTCAGGGTGGCTCGAGGCGATGGGCAGTAACTTTATTCAATCCAATGAAGGAGACCGAGGGATATACTGTCGCACTTCCCGCTCCCACTTATTATGAACACTCTCTCCATCCACCTTGATATTGACCTAACTAAACATCATTCGTTAGGGGGACACGCCAAAGGTACATCGAGGCCGAGGGTAGATCTCACGTTGTGGACTATTTAGGACAAACGTGAAAGGTTTAAGTGAAGCATCTTATGCCCCAAGTACCTCCCACTTAATGTTCTACCTAGGGATTCATTAACCTAGGCAATTTGGCTACTTATTTTAGTCTAAGTCGTCTTTTTAAAACTCTGCTCATAAGCAACGTTTGTCTATGAAATATGAACAAGTTCAAGTAGTCACATTTAAACACTTTAATGGACTGTCCTTAACTTGCATGCATGCATCAAATCTATCTAATTCACCATTCCAGGTAAGTTCCCATATAGTGGTGTTACGTTTCTGTCAACTTAAATACCTCAGCCTAAATAGAACCCGCCTTAGACAAAAGGTCTCTTATAGATAGATTTGCTGCAATTTAACCTTTTATTAGCCAATTTAATCCTATTAAACTGATTAAAAGATTAAAGCCTTATGGTTGCTAATCATATTAGAACCATGATCTTAGGTCTATGTGATCCAAGTTTTAAACATTTTAAAACCACGAATTAAACCTAAGTGAACCTGCATGTCTTTCTTATTTCTTCTAGTTATAATTTCTCTTTAACTTTAAAAAACAAACAACTAAAAAACCATTGCGCACAACAAGGTGTTTATAACAATTATAAAGTAAACTATGTGTCATGTTTCATGCAATGTCCGTTCATTACTAAATTTTTATATAACGTGTAATAACCAAGTAAACATGCTATCAGTCACCCTTATACTATAATAATTATAATCTAAAGATGATGCATATCGATACTTTTTATGCATGCATAAATATAACTCTTGTATTATATGATGCATGAGCATGCTCTTACATAATTAAATCATGCTTCTTTAAATTATAACATTTACAATAAAGAGATGATGCATGACCAATGCATAACCTAAGGTGGGATTTACTATATGTGCATACCATATGACATATAAAAAACATACATCACATGTAATAAATTAAGGATAATGAACCGGGATGAGGCTTTACAAAGAAAAAAAAAAAAGGAATGAAATGCGATTGTCTAACCGGATCTTGAACCGCCAAGAGGGCTCCATCATGTCGTAAACGCCGAAGGTAGACGATCGCCTAGTGCGCACTAGACGATAGGCACAAAAACAAAATGATCGCTTAGACGACAACAAGGCTGCGAACCTTGATCGTCAAGGCGATCACTTAATGCGGTGAAAGCCAAATGATTTACCTTGCATTGCTAAGCGATCGTTTAGTCAGTTACTAAGTGATGAAGCTTGCTAAGCTAAACAATTGTCTAGTGCACGTGTGCGTTAAACAATATGTGAATATCCCATCGTCTACATGACCCGATACTCAGCGATCGCTTACCCCATCGTCTACACGACCCGATCAACCCTTGATCGTCTCCTTCCATGAAGAACTGTAACCCTTGCTCTGATGTTCTTCACGAACGACTCAAGACTCAAACAGACTTTGAATTACAAACTCGATAATGATTATTAATGCCCAAAAATGCAGGGGCCTTTACAATCAACCGAAAATGTAAAAGGATTAAATCAAACCGAGGCTAACATCTATGAAAACATCCATTAATCCGCACATCCACAACAATTTAATGATTAAACAAAGCAGACATGCACCCACCAAGAATGTATATGTAATTGTTGTAATAATGAAATTGGAATATCAAAACCTGGCTCTGATACCAATTGAAGGAACTCTTAACGAAAAGCATCCATAAGCGCATTCGGATCTTTTCGATTTCATCTTACCGAAATACAACACATACATTCCAACAGACAGTTATGCAAACTAACACTAATTAACAACATGCTTCAAACAATAAAAATACAAGGGAAGAGTTCTCATACCAGTTGAAGACTCTCTTCAAACATCGAACTCAGAAGCAGCGAAAGCACCTCTACGCGAACTCTATCACCCAATAAAGCAGTCGGCTGCAACATCATGATCGTCTACACGAACGGAACGACACGAATAGTCACGAACAGGTGAACAATGGGGACGACACCATCAGTTGGAGCCCTTGGTTTTCTCGGAGTAAGAATCCAAAGTGTGGTCTTTGGTGAATTTGGTAGAGGTTGGAGAAAAGACAGATCATGTAAACGATAAGCAAGTGGGAGAGAAGAAGTTATCGCATAGCAGGGATGCTTATCGTTTAAAAGAAGTTACACGATCGTGTAGGTTTTACTAAGCGATTGTTTAATAAATGGTAGACGATCGTTTAGAAAATGCAGCACACTATGAGATCGTTTAGGAAAGCTAAACGATCGTTTAGGGACGGACGTGTGATTGTTTAGGCACTGATTTGCGATTGTTTAGACGATGAGCAACTATTGTATAGGCTCTCAAACTAGGCAATCGTTACGTTTTCACACTGATTGCGAATTTTCGAACTTTTTACAAAATGAAACAAATTTTCATTTTATTCTTTGATTACAATAACCAACTTCGGATTCTCCCACTAACACACGACCAAGAGAAGTTTACGGCCAATTATCATATAATTAACCAATTTAATAATTAATAAAAATAATCATATTATATTCTTACCCTATAGTTTGATATCACATATCTATTAAAGTAATTTCTCCTCCACTTGATATAAATCATATCTATAACTAATTTCCTCCAAAATAATGTATCCATACATTTAGTCAATTATATCATATATAATTAACCAATCCAATTATATCATATATAATCGAACTCCCTGTTATAAATTTGAACATTTCAAACTGACCCAAACACTGATTCTCAACTTTATCAAAGCTACCCAGGGGACGTAATGGACCTGTGGCTCGAAGCTTCAATGGTACGTGAATAGCTGACTAAACTCTTTATCCACAAGATCCAACATCCGTTAACTGCCAGGCATTCCACTGAAGACAAACAACTGAACTCTTCTTACCACAGATATATTTTTGTGTCCATCGAATATAACAATTCATGAGTACAATGACCCTTTACAGATGCTCGTAAGTACAGCTAGGCCAATTTACCGTTTTGCCTTTGTAGTTACATCTCACTCCTTAAGTACCACTGATTCCTCCAATAAACAATACAACATAGTCTAACTATGTGTGAACACCTCTCGGGCAAAGAGAAGGTGTGTGGCGCCACATCGTTCAAGTCGTAGAATCGGCCCTTAAGGGAGCTATCAATCTACTTGCCTCTACTTCGGGGAAGGAGTGAATTCCATCTTGTGTAGCTGAGTTCTCAACTCCCAAATCAGACGAATCCCCAAAATGGTAGGTTTGAATCGGCGACCTAGCCACTCTCACCCATACAAATCAAAGGACCACCCTCAATGGCAGGAGTTCCCAACTCACTCAGAATTGAGGTCATGTTACCTATGGTTATCCTAGTGAAGTGAAGTCTCTGTCATAAATGGTGTTATATAACGAGATGTTAACACTTCGTGTTTAAGTCTTATAAAAACTCTTTGTATAGGACACCCCCGCTCGCATGTCCCCTACACAAATTATCAGGACTAGACCATTTGTGACAAGTCACAACACTTGTGACCATTCCACAAAGCGGGCCACATCCGTAGCGTTACCAGGATAAGGTTCCCATTTATATCCATATACTACAGACCATTTTTGTTATCACTCAAGACATGACCTACTTGTATGTCACCACATACGTGCTTAAGTTACATAAAGATAACTAGAGATTTTATGTTTATTAGTTTGTGGTAAAACAAATAAAACATACAACTGAGCAAAACCAAAATGTGAAGTAAATATCATATATTATGCAACACAAGCTTTCGTACAAACAGTTTACAAACTACGGGACATAAGACTATAGGGCATCAACCCCAACAGTTCTTATGATCCCGAATGATCTAGATCCCTAAAACATACTGTGCCTCACCCAAATCATTCATTTGGAACTGGGTAGCTAGCCATTTCATAATGCTAGTCATATACCCTACATCATTCCTAATGAGTAGGATATCATCCACATACAGTATCAAGAAAGCTACTGAGCTGTTGATGATCTTCTTGTAGACACAAGGCTTATCAACGTTCTGATTAAAGTCAAACGACTTGACCACAGTGTCAAATCTGATGTTCCAAGATCTACATGCTTGTTTCAGCCCATAAATAGATTTATTAAGCTTGCAAACTCTTTGCTCTTGATCTGGAACTATGAACCCCTCTGGTTGAGTCATATAGATGGTCTTCTCAAGATTACCATTAAGAAAGGCAGTTTTGACGTCCATTTGTCATATTTCATAATCATAAAATGTTGCTATGGACAGGAGAATCCTAATAGACTTGAGCATGACAATAGGTGAGAAAGAATACTCATAGTGAACTCCCTCGACCTAGGTATAACACTTTTCCACGAGCGAGCCTTAAAGGTGAACCTTTCCATTTACATCTCTCTTTCGCTTATAGATTCACTTACACCCAATAGATCTTACCCCATCAGGTGGATCAACAAGCACCTAAACGTTATTGAAGTACATAGACTCCATTTTCTGGTTCACGGCTTTAACCCATTCATCTTTGTCAATATCCTTCATTACTTTTTTCAGAGACAACGGATCCTCGACCCCATCATTCGAAATGATGTTCTGGGGCTTTAGTCAAACCCAAGTAGCGATCTGGTAGGTTCCCCACTACGTTGAGGCAGTCTCAACTCTTGAGCTGGTTGACTAGATGTTCCAATCTCAACAACTCTTGTTGATCTGTCAGCCTGTTCAACAACTCTTGTTGAATCCTCAACAGCCTCAGTCTCACTAGAAATCTCATGCAAAAGAAGCTTACTTTGTGGTTTATGATCCCTCACGTGGTCTTCTTCCAAGAAGATAGCATTTGTAGAAACAAACACTTTATTCTCACTCAGGTCATAGAAGTATCCACCTCTCGTTTCCTTGGGGTAGCCTACAAAGAGGCAAACCTTCAAATAGGGTTCCAACTTCTTTGGGTTAATCAATAGCACATGTGCCAAACAGCCCCAAATCCTGAACTGGCTACCTTTACGGCCTCTCTAACACTCAAAAAGTATTTCAAAAACACTTTTTGAGGGAACGTTGTTCAGGATATACCATTTAGTCTCCACTACAAAACCCCAAAACATGTCTGGAAGATGAGCATAACTCATCATACACCGAACCATGTCCAACAAGGTTGTGTTTCTATTTTCTGATACACTATTCTGCTGAGGTGTACAGGGGCCGAGAGTTGCGATGTAATCCTATGTTCTATCATATAGTTCTTGAATTTGAGGTATATATACCATCCACCATGATCAGATTGTAGTAGTATCTTCTTACCTAAAAAGTTTTCAACTTCAGCCTTATACTCCTTGAACTTATCAAGGGCTTCAGACTTACGTTGCAGTAGGTAGAGATACCCAAATCTTGAATAATCATCTATGAAAGAGATGAAATATTCATACCCACCCCGAGCTTTAACATTCATCAGACCACAGAGGTCTGAATATATAAGCTCCAAGGCTTTCTTGGCTTTGTAACCTTTTCCAGTAACAGGTTTTTGGTCATCTTTCCTTCGAGGCATGATTCACATACTGGCGAGGAGATTAAGTGCCTCTTAATATGAGGAACTACGAAACATTATCCAGTAACAGATAACGTTTCTTATCAACAAATAACTTCAGCCTTTCTATAGCAACAGCTGAAACAATCTCACTAGTGCAGACTCAAAGAGTCATCTCTCTCTGTGGAAACATTTTCCAAGAACTGAATCCTTGGTAAGAGAAACTGACATGATTGGTTGCACTCGAATCTAATATCCAGATAAAATCGTTATTCTCTACCAAATACGTCTTCAAGACTAATAAATCAGATTTACTGTCTTTCCTTCGCTTTTGGTGAATAGTGGGATTAGTGTCAGAACAACTGACACTATTTGTTTTGTCATCCATCCCTTTGTGGTAAAAAATTAAGAACTTACGTTAAAAAAAAAAACTTGCAACGAGTCCATGATCTCACGTGCAATGACCATGTTCTCAACCCTTTTGGCCAAAACATCAGGTATGTTAGCCAAAATGTAAAGTCGGGCCAATGAATTAGTCTTCATCCACACCTCATATGCATTGCGAACACTTCGCAGTGCATCAAGGATCAGGACTTGAGGGCACTCTTCAACCATGACAAATTCGAAGTCATTTTCCACGAAATACATTTTACACGAATCTTTCCACTATATGTAATTGGTCATGTTAAAAGCACTAAACAGAAATACTAACGAGTTGTGGAGAAGAAAAAACACATTGACCTACGTTAGGTTTTAAGCAAATACACGTTGTAAAAACAAACAACATCCAATAAGAATTTAGAAAAAATAATATGAACCCCGTGTGACATCTAGTTTCGCAATGACGCTTCAAAGGTTTAGGACAAAAGCCGCTGAAGGGAGGTCAATTATCCCTCATTTGAATTGAGAAGTTCTCAACCAGTCATTAATACCAAAAAAACTCTTGCTTCTATAATGAATAGCTATCATTGATTTGGCCAAGAGATCATTAACTTACTTAATAATCTTTCGTAAGTGTGACCCGCCATTTTAGGCCCTAGAGATCTGCCCCACGTAGCCAATCCAAAGGAAAAAAATTCGATTGGGACAAAACCTAAAGTGACCCTTTCCATTTATGAAGTTGACCTTGATCATGACCAACTACACAAAACCCATCCGAAGGGGGATGCTCCCAGGGCGCCACGCGAGAGTACAAAATGATCTCATGGTGTGAACCAAGGTCAGAGACCTTAGGACGTGTTGACACACACCCGTAACCCACTTATTATAAACACTCTCTCCGTCCACCTTGATATTGACTCATGCAAACACCATCCGAAGGGGGACGCTCCCAACGCACCACGAGGCCAAGCATGAATCTCACAATGTGAACATACGGGGAGAAACGTGAGTGGAATCATTGACATAACATATACATCTCTTCCTCCCACTGAGTGTTTTATAACCTAGGGTTTAGTTTACATACAAAAAACACAGCTAAAGAATTTAATTAAGTGACTTTTAGGTTTGCCAAAGAGTAACTTTTACCTTGGATAGTTAAACAACTTTTGATGATCATCCATTAACTCTTTAACAGAGTCTTTCACCAATTGTCGCATTCGAACTATTTGAACTTAGGTCTTATCTCAATCCATTAAACAACTTTTGATCATCATCCATTAAACAACTTTTAATCATCATCCATTAAACTCTTTAACAGAGTCTTTCACCAATTTGAAAAGATTAATCTAGGTTTCTGAAGTTTTTAGAACCATTTGAACTTAGGTCTATCTCAATCCAATTTTAAAACCCTTTTAAAAAACTTGAGTTCACCGTAAGTCCTAGACAAGACAAGTTCCCAGAAAGGTAGGAATGTTGAGTTGGCAATCTGGTCACTCTCACCCATACTAATTAAAGGACCGTCCTCAAAGGCAGGAGTTCCCAAAACAATTAGGATTGAGGTCGTGTCACCTATGGTCGTTTAGGTGAGATGTAAGTCTCTAGTATCAACGGCGTTATATACAGAATCTAGTCATCTCATGGTCCGGTCTTATAAAAACTCTTTATATAGGACACCCCCACTCGCATGTCTCCACACGAATGGTCAGGATCTACAATCTGTAGTAGATCATAACACTTGCAAACCTCTACAAAGAGGGCCATATCCGTAGTGTCACAAGGATCATGTATACCTCTTTAATCTTTATACTATAGACCTATTTAGGTTATCACTCAAGGCATGCTCACTTGTATATCTCATATACATGTTTAAGTTTACATACGATAACCATGGACTTTGTTTATTGGATATGAGTAAATGCCAAAATGAAATAACTCTTATTTTATTCATAACAATGTGTATATATTACAAACAACGAGACTCCAGGAGAATTAGGAAACTAATCCCAACAATCTCCCAGTTTTCCTAATGTCTTGGGAGACTAATGTACAATACATTATAAATACATGTACAATATACAATAAACTAGGGCATACTTCAGTATCATTTCCCACTTGCCCTAAACAAGATGTCGCATGTCCCGCAGACCTAGACTTTCTAGGTGACCCTTGACCACTTTAACCGTGAGAGCCTTTGTAAAGGGATAAGCAACGTTGTGCTCCGACGCGATCTTCGTGACTATCACATCACCACGATGCACAATCTCCCTCATCAAGTGGTATTTTCACTCTATATGCTTGCCTTGACAATGACTTCGAGGTTCCTTTGAATTTGCCACAACCCCGCTGTTATCACAATAAAGAATGATAGGCAAATCAATATTTGGAATAACTTCCAAATCTATAAGGAATTTCCTCGGCCAAACAGCCTCATTAGCTGCTTCACAAGTAGCTACGTATTTGGCGTCCATAGTGGAGTATGCAATGCACCCTTTCTTGATGCTTCGCCACACTACTACCCCTCCATTCAGAGTGAATATTGACCTCGATGTCTATTTATGAGAATCTCTATCGATCTGAAAGTCAGAGTCTATGTATCCTGTAAGGATCAGATCCTTATCTCCATACATAAGCATGTAATCTCTCGTTCTCTAAAGATCTTGAGGATCATCTTGACCGTTGTCTAGTGATCAAATCTTGGATTAGACTGATACCGAATGACAATCCCTACTGCATAGCAAAGGTCGGGTCTGGTATACAACATTGCATACATTAAGCTTCCTACACTGAAGCATAGGGAATACGTCTCATCTTCTCAACTTCTTGAGGTGTCTTAGGACATTGATCCTTAGTCAAAAAGATTTCATGCCTTAAGGGTAACAAACCCCTCTTGAAATCCTACATCATGTACCTAATCAACATTTGATCGATGTACGATGCCTGACACAAGGCTAACCTCTTGATCTTATGATCTCGAATGATTTTGATCCCTAGAACATACTATTTCTCACCCAAATCTTTCATTTGGAACTGGGTAGCTAGCCACTTTTTAATGTCAATCAGATACCCTACATCATTCTCAATGAGTAGGATATCATCCACATACAGTACCAGGAAATCTATTGAGTTATTGATGATCTTCTTGTATACACAAGGCTCATCAATGTTCTGATCAAAGCCAAATGACTTGACTGCAGTATCAAATCTAATGTTCCATGATCTAGATGCTTGTTTTAGCCCAAAAGTGGACTATTAAGCTTGTAACTCTTTGCTCTTTATCTGGAACTACGAACCCCTCTAGTTGACTCACATAGATGGTCTTCTCAAGATTACCATTAAGAAAGGCAGTCTTGATGTCCATTTGCCATATCTCACAATCATAAAATATGGCTATGGACAGGAGTATCCTGATAGACTGGAGCATGACAACAGGTGAGAAAGTTTCCTCATAGTCAACTCCTTCAACTTGGGTATAACGCTTTGCCACGAGTCGAGCCTTAAAGGTTTGCTCCTTTTCATTTACACCTCTCTTTCGCTTATAGATCCACTTACACCCAATAGGTCTTACCTCATCAGCCGAATGCACAAGCTCTCAGACATTATTAAAGTACATAGACTTCATCTCTTGGTTCATGGCTTTAATCCATTCATCTTTGTCAACATCCTCCATTGCTTTCTTAAAAGATAATGGATCCTCGACCCCATCATTATAAATGACGTTCTGGGCTTTAATCAAACCCATGTAGCAATCTGGTGGGTTCATAACCCTCCCACTACATCGAGGCAGTCTCAACTCTTGAGCTGGTTGACTAGATGCACTGAACTCAATGTTCTTGTTGATCTGTTGGCCTGTTCAACAAATCTTGTCGAACCCTCAGTATTCTTAGTCTCACTAGAAATCTCACGTAAAATAAGCTTACTTCGTGGCTTATGATCCCTCATGTGGTCTTCTTCCAAGAAGACAACATTTATAGAAACAAATACTTTGTTCTCACTCGGATCATAGAAGTATCCACCCCTCATTTCCTTGGGGTAGCCTACAAAGAAGCAAACTTTCGAATGCGGTTCCAACTTCTTCGGGTTAGTCACGAGCACATGTATCGGACACCCCCAAATACTAAAGTTTCATAAACAACCTTTACGGCCTCTCCACAACTCAAAAGATGTTTCAGAAACACTCTTCGAGGGAACGTTGTTCAGAATATAGCAAGTAGTCTCCACTGCAAAACCCCAAAACGAGTATTGTAGATGAGCATAACTCATCATAGAACGAACCATGTCCAACAAGGTTCTATTTCTCGTTTCTGATACACTATTCTGTTGAGATGTACCTGGGGTCGAGAGTTGGGATACAATCCCATGTTCTATCATATAGTTTTGGAATTGGAGGTCCATATATTCTACACCACGATCAGATCAAAGTGTTTTTTCTTCTTACCTAACAAGTTTTGAACTTCTGCCTTATACTCCTTGAACTTGTCAAGGGCTTCAAACTTACATTGCATTGGGTAGAGATACCCATACCCTTAATAATCATCTATAAAAGTGATGAAATATTCATACCCACCTCGAGCCCTAACAATCATCGGACCACAGAGGTCAGAATGTATAAGATCCAAGGCTTCCTTGGCTCTGTAACCTTTTCCAGTAAAAGGACGTTTGGTCATCTTGCCTTCAAGGCATAATTCACATACCGGCAAGGAGTTTTCTTCTAAACTCTTTAGAAGTCCACATTTCACCAACTGCTCAATCCTATTAAGGCTAATGTGACCTAACCTTAGATGCCAAAGATGGGTGTTTTCCTTAGGAGAAACCTTTGGTCTTTTAGTTGTTGTCGTTGTACTGAACATTCAGTGTTGAACAAGACTTTTATTACTAATGGCCTCAGTACATACAAGTTACTTTCCATTGAACCAAAACCAATTTCCATTCCATTCTTGAAAATAAACACTTTATTCTCAGAAAAGGAGATGATTCTTGTTCAATGAGACAAGAAACTAAGATTAAGTTCCTCTAATGATGAGGAACTACGAAAATGCTATCCAGTAACATATAACATTTCTTGTCCAAAAATAACTTCAGCCTGCCTATAGCAATAGCTGAAACAACCTCGCCAGTGTTGACTCGAAGAGTCATCTCTCCCTATGGCAATGTTTGCCAGGAACTGAATCCTTGGTAAGAGAAACTGACGTGATTAGTAGTATCCAAATCTAGGATCCATGCAGAATCATCATTCTCTACCAAGCACATCTCCACGACCAATAAATCACATTTTCCTCATCTTTTGGAAAGTAGTGGGATCTGTATTAGAACCTATATAAGCTCCAAGTTACATGTCAGAGAATACTTCTCTTCCATGAACCTCAACAGAGTCAACAACAATTGTTTCCTCTTCCTGGAGTTTAACTTTGGAGCTGACACTACTGGTTTTGTCATCCATCCCTCTGTGCTCGAAAAGTAAGAACTGGCATTCAAACAAATCTTGCAACGAGTCCATGATCTCACGTGCAATGACCATGTTCTTAACCTTTTGGCCAAAACATCAGGTATGCTAGCCAAAATGTGAAGTCGGGCCAATGAATTAGCCTTCATCCACACCTCCTATGCATTGCGAACACTTAGTGGTGCATCAGGGGTCGGGACTTGAGGAAATTCCTCAACCATGACAAATTCGAGGTCGTTTACCATGAAAAATGTTTTACAAGACTTTTTCCCCTATATGTAATCGGTCAAATTAAAGGCTTTAAACAGAAGTACATACAATTGCTAAAAACAAAAACATATTGACCTACATTAAGTTTTAAGCAAATACCTATTGAAAAAACATACAACATTCAATAAGGTTTAGCAAAACTAACATTAATCCCGTGTGACATCTAATTTCATAATGACGCTTCAAAGGTTTAGTACAAAAGTCGCCGAAGGGAGGTCAATCATCCCTCCTCTGAATTGAGAAATTCTCAACCAATCAATAATACAAGAACAACTCTTGCTCCTATAATGAGTAGCCATCGTTGATTTGGTCAAGAAATCATTATCTTACTTAACAATCTCCCATAAGTGTGACCCGCCATTTTAAGCTCTGGAGATCCGCCCCAAGCAGCCAATTCGAACAGAAAAAATCCGATTAGGGAAAAACATAAAGCAACCCTATCCATTTCTGAGTTCACCTTGATCTTAGCTCATCTCGGTCTATGTGCATCTCTCCCTTTACCTTGGACTCATCTTTAGCGTGAACACAACTACACCATTGTCAATTTCCGGCCCTCGCTGCCGCCAATTTGGTGACATCCCAAATTTTGAGGTAATTTTAATTTAATTGTCTTGAATTAACTAAGGATTATTTTGATTTTTGATGTTAGAAGTTAATTTTTTGGATTGAGGAAATTCAATTTTAAATTGTAGTGATAGAAAGTTTAGAAATTGGATTTATGTGAATTTTGGATTTATTTCCTTTTAGAAGATAATTAATTCGACTTAACTTGATAAAAGAAATTTAAATTTAAAGTGGTGGAGAATGTGAATTTAGGGCGGAGAATGATATATATATATATATATATGTATATGTATATGT
>NC_052355.1:15533473-15606909 GCF_009727055.1 Benincasa hispida | reverse complement strand
TATATATATATATATATATATTAAGAAAGCTAACTGTGAACTCAAGCCAAGCCAGTCGCACGTAGCTCTAGGACTTCTTCTTCTTCCTCCTTCCTTTCCTTTCACGATTTTTTGGCCAAGCTAGACTCTCTCTCTCTTGGTTCAACAAGTTCATGCCTATAGCCCAGCATCGATCCATGTTAGCCTTGCATCGATCACCATCAAACATTGTTGTCATCGATTCGTTGTTGCAGTAATGCTACCCACAATCTCTCTCCTCTGCATGGTCTATCTCTCACTTTATCTCACCCTCATGCAGTTGCTGGCGTGTCTGTCACCCAGGTCATTGTCGATGCCGTTTTGCACCTTCAGCTCGACCAAACTGTCGCCTGTAGGTTGCATCGCTAACTATCTTTCTCATCTAGATCTCCATCTCTCTCCCATTCATCTCCTTTTCATAGATCCCATTTTTAAATATGGGCCATCCCGTCACCGATGTTTGTCATTCCTGACCGGAAAGTTTGTTTTGGGTTTGATTTTGCTATCTTAATAAGGTTTTTTGAAGATTCTTGATAATCCATTAACTTTTGGCCTTATCTAGTTGATATCCATTGTCTTTCGCTTTTTAGGTTGAAGTTTGAGATCATTTTTGGTCATTGTTTAGCAAGTTCAGGTTTAGTTTCGATAAGATTTTGGTATGTTATGAAGGCTTGGCGACAAGTGCAGTTTTGGAATAATTGTTATATATTAAGTTTATTATGTTTAGGTTAGAGTGCTTGGTGAAAATTGGTGAAATTTTTGGAGCCTTAATGGATTGTTATTGGCGTACTAGAAGCCTATAAACTATGTTGATATGAACATGACATGAGATCTTATGTTTGCATTTTGCACGCTGGATTTATTGGCTAAGATAATATGATTACGATTATGGTATGAGGCCTTTTGGTTGTTTGATGCATGCTAGCTTAAGTGGTGATTGTTAGCTTTTCTATTGGGCTGTGTACATCTTATGTTTGTCAATCTTTTAGTTCACTACTTATGCCTATGACTTTGTGTTCCTTTGAGATCACTACTTATGCTTATGATTGTGAGCCTTCGGGATCACTGCCTTTGGGTTCGCTACTTCTGCCTATGCCTATGTTAGATATATACATTTATGCCCTATATAGAAAAAGCTAGCGAGTTCACCTAATTGGTCCCGATAGTGGGTCACATACTGAGTATTTTATACTCACCCTTTCCTATGTTATGTTTTTCAAGTAAAGGCAGGGACAGTTCGATGCATGAAAAGAAGAAACTGTGACAGTACCTAAAGAACTAGGCTCACACTTACGCATGTCTTTTTTTTCCATGTGTTCATGTTATAGTTTTAGCAGACAAACGTTTGATTTTTTTAATGTTTTTTTTTATTTATTTCTTTAAATTATCTTAAATTTGTGTTAGGGGTACCCTGAGCAATGGTTTTATGGTTTATTTTGTTGAAACCCTATCTTTGAATAAAAGGCTTGATTCTTTTTACTTAAGTTGCAAGAGACCTATTTTCAAGCTTATGCATAAATGTAGTAACGTTCTATTAATATGTGTTAGAAAGTCGGGTCATTACAGTTTTTCAAGTGACAACGCACGCTGCCAATCTGAGCCACACAAGGTCGTAATCGTTCACGTTTCTGAACAGTCGTGTGATCTTTTTTTCCTCTATCTGTTAGTTTCTTTCTTCCTCCCCGATCAGTCTCTCAGACTTTCCCTCTTTCCCAAGTTCGTCCTCCAGACCGACATTGCCAACCCTTGTTGTCACCGGATTTAGTCACGTTTCAATGGAATATTGGAGTCAGGTATGGTTTTTAGAAAGATTAGTTGCATTTCTTAAATATTTTGTTTACCCATTAGCTTTTGGCCTCTTTTGGTTGACGCCCATTGTGTTTCGGCTTTAGGTTCGAATATTTGGAAGAGTTTTGAGGCTTGTCAGCATGCTATCTAGTGGATTTGAACTGATCTCGATAAGATTTTGGTAAGCTTTAGGTCTTTATTGATAATTTTTGGTTACTCACTAAGTAATAGTTTAATTATTCACTTAATTGTGATTTTAGTGATAAGATTTGAAGGTTGAAGTCATTGTCCATCACAATTATAGGTTGATTTTCTTGGGCATCTTTGGTTTGTGGTATGTTTGGAGGATTGGAAGCACATGGTTCAAATCAATGCACATGAGGAAGAGGGAAAGAAAGATCAACAATGGGAAGAATTTCTAGAGTTAAAGAATTAGGTTTTTCAACCTCAAACTTTATCACTTTGATTTTCTTTGTAGACATTAGGCACAATTTCTTCCTCAACTTTAAAAACCTCCTCCTTGATTGACTCTAACTCCTTCAACTCATTCTCATCATCGGAACATACAACTCTGGATCTTCCTACCTCAATGGCATCAAAAGTATTCTACTTTCTCGAGGTTCTAAGAGCGTCAACAATCAACTAAGTTAATTAAGTCTACAGTTCAAGGCGGCCTCATTCTCTAACACTCGAGATTCTATCCCAACCAACCTCTTTCTCTATTCTCTAATGAAACTCTCCATCTTGTACTGTAAGAGATACTCTCCAAACACATCTTCTAGGGAAGGTTTCTCCTCTATTTGGGTTGGATTATTTCTTTCATACTCATAGGAGAATAACTCAATGGGTAAAGTTTAGGACTGAAGGGTGGTGGTGGTAGTATTGGTACTACATTAGGCTAGAATACCCCATAAGACCACATATAATTTTCAAAAGCCATAAGATGCACACATCACAATTATCATCCAAGGAAAGACACAAAAACTAAAAATCAAACAAAAACAAGACAATTAAAATAAAAGTTTTTTAAAAAACTAATGTACACCCTAAATTAATATTAATCAAATTTAATAAATATTAAAAGAAAATAAAAATCTAATTCCCTGGTAGTGGAGCCAAAAACTTGATATGTGCAAGCATACGCGTCGAGTAATAATGTAGTTAAAATGACATTGACCGAGTATCGTCCTTAGGGAATCAAATCCACAAACTTTTATCTATTTTAGAGATTCTCTTTTATTTAGGGGATCGAGTCGTGATGCTACTAAAATAAACTAAACTAAAAAAGCCATAAAAGTGATCGAGTATGTAAATTATCAACAAAGAGACAATTTACGAAATAAAGTTTATCAAAGGCATTGTCAATCATAATTGCATTAACTTTTGAACCAATTAACACAACTCCTAGATTTATAAGTCTTTTATCAGGATTGTCCCTCTCCAGATCAATCTTTTCTTTCACTTAATTACTAATTACTAATCTCTTGAAAGTAAATAATTAAGCAACGAATTAAGACTCTTTATCAATAATCTCTACCATTATTCGACTATGCTAGTATTTTCAAACAATGGTCTAACATGCATGATCTAATCTAAATCATACTCTCTCAAAAAAGATTCAAATCATAAAATCATTTGAACATTGCCCAAATATTTAGAAGTATTAAGAACAGTCATGTTAGAAAGCATAAATGTAAATTAATATTCAAGAAGAAAAATGTTTCACAATTAAGCCAAAGAATTCATCTACCCCTAAAAATGTGAGAAATTTAGCCTAACATGGTTTTCGCAAATAATACCAACATTAGAATGAAACAATATAGAAAAGAATTCAAGAATGCAAAAGAGAAACGGTTAGTTTTATGAGCTTCAATATTACTAGATATTTTGATGATAAAAAAACATATTTATTAATTATTTTAGTGTTCTAAAGTGTCCATCGCATAGAGCATAAGGAGACAATTCCAATGCATTTTGAATCACTCAAATTGGACATCAAACAAAGAAGTTGTGGCTAAAAAAGAATTTGAAGGAAAAAATTGATATGATCGATGATGTGATAGTGATGTGTCAAGTGTGAACCAACTGCAAGATGACATGTGGCAAATTCTTGAAGAGATATGAAAAGAATACGAAGAAGAAAAGAAGAAAACTGAGATCACATGAGATTGCAACATGTGGCATCCCAAATCTTTGAATTAGTAAGAGAAAAAAGTGATTCCCTTCCTTTCCCAAATTTTATTTTCAATATCTTCCTTCCTAAATTAAATCTCTACCATTTTATCTCCCAATTTAATCTCAACCTTTCATTTATTTTACCTTAGATTCAATGGTTGAGACTAAATCCTTCAAGTATTATAATCAACCATTCTTCATCCTCCTAGCCAGCTTCTTGAAAAAGAAAAGAAAAATCCCAGGAAACTAATCATTCATTTGATTCATTCTTCAAGTGCTCAAAAGTTCATATCTCTCTCATTTTCTTCAATTTTACAAGTGCGATTTTAGAAGACAAAGTTGTTGGAGCGTTGTAGAGCTAAACTGGTGCATTTTACCTATTTAGAGGTCTTTATATTTTTTTTTAATTTCTCAATGGGTTTTGTATTAAGGTGTTGGTACACCTTGAGTTGTGAGAAAAAGAAATTGGTTAAATTTTGAACTAATAAAAATGGTTTGGATTTCGCTTTAGGGTAAGTGAAAAAAACAGGGTCGTGTAAGTTTTGTTCTCACTTACAAGAGAACAATTCTCAGTAAAATAATGCAAAGAAGAAGTCTTGGAGAGTGAACGTAGGCAAATTTCGGAACCACTATAAATCTCGGTGTCTTCTTTTTCAATACACTCATTGTACTCTTGCACATAGTTTATTTTCTAATGTTTTTTATTGCATACCTGTGCTTTTAGCTATTAACTTAAAGTGATTGGTTGGTATCATTTTATTAATATGAGGATCAAGTTTATTTGTCATATTTAGATTAATTAGAATTTCATAAAATTAAAATTGGTAAATAACCCTATTCATCTCCTTCAAGTGTTGCGATTAGATTATACTGAAAGAAGAAGTTATCTTGCATCCAATTATGTCTCAAGGATGGATTTGGCTCCAACGATTTTGATTACTTTGGCATCAAGAAGATTCTAAAATCTTTTATAGGGTGCCATGGCCTAGCACCATTGTGTTGAGGGCGATGATGCTATATCTTTGGGAATTATTCTCTCTGGAAATGGCGTCGTATGTAGCGCCATCGAGCACTGCTACACCACTCTCTAGAAATTTTTTCATATATATATAATGATCATAATGTTGATAATGTTCTTACAAAAAAATATCGACTACAAACCATTGATAAATATTTAAAAAGAAGCCAGAACTGAGTACATTTAAATCAATGTTTAGCTTCGTGCATTGCTATACAATCGCCTACTGTATCGCTTAGCTCCAAGTTTTGCTACATGATTGTCTAGCGCGCGCAACTCCAACGCCCAGCGTCCATGCTCATAATAGAATACAAATTCAACAACTTATTGTTATTGATAAATAGAATGTTTAACACGAACTGCGAGTTCTAGGACATTCCCAACACAGGGTTCACATTTACCTCCCCCTTAAGAAAATTTCATCCTCGAAACGTTGCTACAAGTCCATCAATTAAAAAATTACGGATACTTGTTTCTCATTTGCCCTTCAGCTTCCCATGTAGCTTTTTCGGTGTTATGGTTTCTCCATAGTACCTTTACCAATGGTATTGTGTTGTTCCTCAAGACTTGCTCTTTTCTATCAAGAATCTCCACTGGTTCCTCTTCGTAAGACAAATTCTCTTTCAACTGCACTGGTTGCTCAGATAACACATGGGTAGGATCTGGCACATACTTCCTTAGCATTGCCACATGAAACACATCATGGATACGAAATAACTCTTGAGGTATTTATAACCTGTAAGCCATTGGGCCAACTCTTTCTATTATCGCGTAGGGTCCAATGTATCTCGGGCTTAATTTCCCTTTCCTACTAAATCTGAGTATTCCTTTCCATGGAGACAACTTAAGAAATACTTTATCGCTAATTTCAAATTTCAATTCTCTTCTCTACTTATCATCATAACTCTTCTGTCTGTCTCGAGCTGTTTTAAGATTTTCTTTTATAATCTTAACACTATCTGACGTCTGTTGAACAAGTTCTAGGCCTAATAACTTCTTTTCACCCACTTCATTCAAACATACCGAAGTTCTATACGGTCTTTCATACAAAGCCTCGTACGGTGCCATTCCGATACTCGAATGGTAACTGTTGTTATACACAAATTCGATCAACGATAGATGCGTATCCTAACTGCCCTTGAACTGCCATTCATATGCCCTTAGCATGTCCTCTAGTTTCTGAATCGTCTGCTCAGACTAACCATCCGTCTGTGGATGAAAAGATGTACTGAAATATAGCTTGGTACCCATAGCTTTCTACAAGCTAGGCCAAAACATTGATGTAAACCTGGAATCTTGGTCTGATACAATTGAAACTAGAGCTCCAAACTGACTCACAATTCTGTCAACATACAGCTTAGCTAACTAGTCTAGGGTAAAGGTAACTTTAATAGGTAAAAACTTAGCTGTCTTTGTCAACATATCCATGATTACCCATATACCATCATGGCTCGCTAGTGTCCTAGGTAAACCAAACAGGAAATCCATCACAACATGTTTCCACTTCCACTCTAGTACTAAGAGTGGATTAAGCAATCCTACTAGCCTCTGTCGTTCAGGCTTAACTTGCTGACACACTAAACATCTCAACATACTCTACTATTTCTCTTTTCATACCAGGCCACCAATACGACTTCTTTAATGTTCTGTACATCTTCGTACTGCCTGAATGCATAGCATAAGTCGAACTATGTGCCTCTTCCAAAATAGCCTGCTTAAGTGCTAAGGTATTAGAGCACTCAGATCTTTACTTACTTCCTCAGCTAACTTCTGAAGATCAAAATATCTTAGCTATTCGCGTAGAGTATCATCTACGAGAGTAGGACGTACTTGAAACGAAGCTATCAAATCTTCTGTCTGATCAATTGATAATGCTGCTTTAGCACTATGGAACTCAAGTATCAGCACACCTCTTATTGAACAGATAAAAGCTCTGGTTGATCTGGTCTTTCAACTTAGAGCATCAGCCACCATATTCGCTTTACCTAGGTGGTAATCAATTGTACAGTCATAATCTTTAATTAACTCGATCCATCTTCTCTGAGATATACTTAGACTCTTATGATCAGTGAATATACGACAATGTTCACCAAACAAGTAATGTCTCCATAACTTTAGAGCCAACACAACTACTGCTAACTCTAAATCGTGCGTAGGGTAGTTATATTCATGCTTCTTTAACTAACGAGAAGCATAGGCCACTACCTTTCCTTCCTGCATCAGCACACATCCTAATCCTTGTCGGAATGCATCACAATAAACCTCATGCTCTTTACCTGGTGTAGATAAAGTTAACACTGGTGCTAACACTAACCTCTGTTCCAACTTTTGAAAACTATGCTCACATTCTGGCGACCACTCAAACTTTGCATCTTTTCTGGTCAGGTTTGTCAATGGTAGAGCTATCTTAGAAAAACCCTCCATGAATATCCTATAATAACCTACTAATCTCAGAAAACTGCGTACTTCTGTTATAGTCATGGGTCGTTCCTAGTTAACTATCACTTTTGTCTTTTGGGAATCTACACTGACTCTGTCGGCTGAAACTATATGCCCAAGAAATACAACTTGATTTAACCAGAAATCATACTTACTAAACTTGGCATATAACTTCTTTTCTCTTAGCATTTGCAACACTAACCTCAGATGTTTCTTGTGCTTCTCTACACTACGAGAATATACTGGTATATCGTCTATGAAAACTATCACAAACTGATCCAGGTAAGGATGAAATATCCTATTCATCATGTCCATAAATACCGTAGGAGCATTCGTCAAATAAAATGGAATTATTAGGAACTTATAATGTCCATACGTAGTCTTGAAAGAAGTCTTTGGAACATCTGTTTCCTTCACCATCAACGCCACAATGTTCTCTAAGATAGATTTGAAATTAGGTTACCATCAACTGATGGTAACCTAATTTCAAATCTATCTTAGAGAACATTGTGGCTCCCTTTAACTGATCGAAGAGATCAGCTATTGATAACCGGCAGAAATGCACGTTATCATAGTGCTGATCCTTAAACAATGTCAGATTGCGTTGATGAAGTATGTTAAATTGCGTCCATTAAGCATAAATTCTATAATATTGCGGTCGCATACGTCCAATACATTAGAGCAGCTGATCTTTATATTTTTTTTGTAGAATAATGCATTAACGCAATGCAAAGAATGAGATCATAGGAATACATTGGTCGAGTGCAACTTCACAACAAGAATTTGTATTGATCGTGCTCGCAAACATTCACCCAAGAAAAATCACCGCAACATGGTGGATGCATCCGGACGAAAGGACAATTAAGATCGATGGGACAGAAAGCTAACGGCAGTTGGATCCAAATTAAGTTGACAGCCGATAACGGTCACAAAGTACATCCAGCTTTATCGGTGACAATTATTCGGCGCATCAGTCAGGAATTAAAGTTGTCCCATCTGTATAACCAGGAGAGAGAAGCCACCTTTCACCTTTGATGCTCTATAAATACCAAGTGCATTCTTCAGAGAAGCGGTTAAGCAATCGATTACCTCACCACCATTACAAGTTCATACCTCTGTTCATAGTTTTCTTTTCCATTTTTACGGCGAAGCTAGAGAAGAATGGTAACGTTGAAGATTGTCCAAGGCAGCTCGAGAGGGAACCTTGGGGTGTAAGAGCAGAGAGTGGGCTGGCTCTCGCGAAAGTGAGAGTATCTTTAGAGCACGAGTAGAAACAGTGTAACGCCTGGCATCAAGAAATTGCTCCAGGCTCTTTACTATACTTGCATTGTTATTCTGTACTTCATCTTATATCTATTCAATGGATGTTCTATTTCTACATCTGCTCACTCTCTTAATACGCATGAGTAGCTAAACTAGTTGAATGGGTTGAGAGGAACTAAGCTAACATGATCTAGGAAGTTCATTGCTTTCAATTGTCTTGTTTAATGTCGTGCAAAATACCCCTTTAGAGTTACTCGAGAGAGAATCTTAAGAAAGAACCTAATGTCTCGAGAGAGCTAGGTTAGAATCTGGACTCGAAAGAGCAAGATTAGGCTTGCATAAACAAGAGATAGGGACTTATAGATAAGCTTTGTTTGTCAACTTGCATCGCATGTATCCTAGGAATAGAAGTGATATTACATGGTCGTATATTTGTGTGAAGGTCATGTTGTCATCACATAAATAGAGATAGAGGTTTATGTGTAAACCCTGTAGACTCATCGCATATTTATCGCATGCGTTCTAGCCTTAGAAGCCGTGGCATTCAGCCCGAGAGGTGGTTTACTATTGTATGCATGTTGCATGATCGCAAGGCATGAATGCATCCTAGGGAGTGTTAGTCAAACCCTTCTCAACTCGTTCACCGCATACTCATCGTATTTCCTGTCTGCCAACTCTTTTCGAACTCTGCCGCATTTGTTATTATTTTCATTAACGCAACAACAACCCAACACTTATTTATTCAACTGGTTACCACAAGTTTTCATAAAAATCTCCAACGCAATTATTTTCACAAGTTCCTATGTTTGATCCTGGACTTATCAGGAAACTCAAAGGAATTTACACTTGTATTCCTCTGGGGAAACATGAGTGCACAACGCAATCCACGAACACTTATCATCCATAATTTCCACTTCATAAAATTCAAGCATCCAGTTTTTGGCACCGTTTCCGGGGTACTTATTCCTAATGGTCACCTTATTCAACTACTTATAGTCTATATAATGTGAGAGTACCGTCTTTCTTCTTGACAAACAAGACTGGCGCTCCCCAAGGCAACACAGTGGATTTGATGTACCCATTATCCACAAGTTCCTGTAACTGAACTTTCAACTCCTTTAGTTCTATTGGCGCCATCCTATATGGTGCCTGGGATATAGGTGTTGTATCTAGAACTAACTCAATAGTAAACTCGACATCTCTGCCAGGTGGTATGCCTCATAACTCTTCAGGGAACCATCTAAGAATTCTTGTACCACAGTTATATCCTCAGGTCTCAACTTCATATCTTGTGAAACCGCCACATAGGCTAAATAAGCTTCACATCCCTTACTCAGCAGCTTCCTAGTCTTCACTGCTGATATTAAACTTCCTGGAAGTATTCTTTAACTTCCTACCAGGGTTATCTCTTTTTAACCTTGTTTCCTAAACACTATCTCTTTCTTAAAACAATCTACAGTGGTGTAGTGTTTACTTAGGAAATCCATGCCTAAGATAACATCAAACTCTAGGAACTCATGGGGAATCAAGTCAACCCATAAACTTTGATTCCCAAGAATTACTTCACAATTCCTGTAATACTCATATACAACTAGAGTATCTCCTACGGGCGTAGAGATAAAAAAATCCTCATTCATACGTTCAAGCACTCAATCTATATGCAATGAAAACATGCTAGATATGAATGAGTGCGTAGCACCAGGATCAAATAACGCATAAGCAGACTGATTACATAAAGATATCGTACCAGTTATGACATCTAGAGCTTTTTTCGCTTCCTAGTGTAGCACAGTGTACACTCTACCCTTCTGCTGCTGTTGCTGTTGCGGTTGTTGTTGCTGTTGGGGTCGTTCAGCTACCTCTTTCTGCTTAGCTGTACTGGATCCCTCACCTCTGGCTTCGGTCACTCTAGGTTGGTCTATCACCTGGGTAACTCCTCCCTGTTCACCTTCTACTCCATGAACTAGTTGGGGACAATCTTTCTTGAAGTGCCCTGCTTGTCCGCACTGAAAACAAACATTCCTGTCGCCATAACATACTCTTGTATGGCGCTTACCACATTTTGCACACAGTGGTTTTCTTTCTGTACTAGCAATGACTCACTAGCCCGACCTATTACCGATCTACCACTCGGTCCAGATGCAGCTCTTGACCTTTTTTTACTCAAAACCTATTGGCTCGTGCCTCCATAACTTTTCACACCTGGTTGTCCAGAGAACGGGGGTCTAAAACTCTTACTTTTCGTCTCTCTTAGAGTCTTGAACTCCGTTCAACTCTGATAGTAGTCTCAACTAACTGAGTGAAATTCACCCAATTAGTTGTCAAGATAATGGAAGTACATATCATTCTTCTTAGGCCATTCTCAAATCTTCTGCATCTCTCTTTCTCTTCCGCAATAATCGGAAGGGCATATTGAGATAACTCTATAAACATCTGCTCATACTCAGTAACCATTATTGATCCCTGAGTCAGCCTAAGAAACTTCTCCCTCTTTGCTTCGTTAAAAGCACTAGGGTAGTATTTGTCCTCAAATACTTTCCTAAACTCTGGCCAAGTCATAGCTTCTAAACTTCTTAGCCTAGCCTCTATCATTTTCCTCCATTTCTCAGCCCCTTTCTGCAGTAAGAACGCCGCTAACCCAACCTTATGGTCCTTAGGGCATCTCATAACACTAAAACATTTCTCAATCAAGTCCAACCAGACCTCCACATCTACTGGATTTGTGGCTCCATCAAACATCGTGGCACCTAAAGCTTTCAACCTCTCTACGTTGAATTTCTTCTCTGGATCGGTCTGAATCAATCCTACACTCGCTGCCAATTTTTGGGCGATTCTATCAAATACTCGATCCTCCATCTAGAGATCTGCATCTACCCATAGTGTACTCGACTCATTTAGAGATCTGCATCTAGAGATCTGCATCTACCCATAGTGTACTCGACTCATTTTCAGAAGTCGTTTCTTGCCCTACTGGGTCTCTAACTCTCTTCCCCTTTGGATTTTGGTGCTATTTAACTTCAGGGCCTCCGCTGGTAGGGTCAATATTCCTCCTCAGCCTGCCACTTTTCCTCAGCATCTTTGCCTAATTAACAATTACACATATTAGGGACTTACTTATGGGACAATCTAATGGATGAACTCTCTCTTTCACCCAAAATCTCATGCTTTGATACCAACTGGTATCAACTAACTCTTTAACCCTCCCAGAAACTTATGCTCTGATACCAAACTGTCACACCCTCTCCCAGACTACTCTCTGAGCCTAGGAAAGGACATGACTGCAGCAATTATCAACCTTTTTGCTAATACTTACTGCCTAATAACTCTAGTGGAAAATAATCTGATACCAATATGCAATCTCATACACAGCGGATGCTTCTATGGCTAAAAAAATTAAATATTTACAAACATTACATTACTAGTTTCATAGATCCCGATACCCAAAACCTTAGTCCCTATATGAACAACTTAAAACATGTGTACAATATTTAAAGTAACCACCTAGTAGATAGGTTAAAATAACTTTTGTCCTTGAGTGGTAGAGCAGATGTAGAGCTACCTCCTGAAGATTTGGCCGCTACATGGGGAAAAGAAAAACATTTGAAAATGGGGTGAGCTTGCTAGCCGAGTGAGTGACTTAAGAAAGAAAACTTATTCTCATGCAAAAAATCTCAATAAAGAGGTTAAACTAAAATATAAATCTCTATAGTAACCTTATACTACAATATAAACATTTTCCAAGCATAAAGCATATAAAGCTGTTTTCATCATAAAACATTAAACTGTTCTTTAGTTGAGAATAACCCTACTGTGTTAAATCCCAATGTCAACTCCTTAGTCAAAAGAGAACCCTTTTGCTCAATCTCTGACTTTAACTACCTACGTGCACGTGACTATAACTAAGTACCATCATACCTTAGGTACTTCTGCTCAGATACCTTCTCAAATGTCCCTCAGTATTGAGCTGCTTGGATACCTTCTCAAATGTCCCTCAGTGTCGAACTTCAAGTAAAACTAGTCATATGACTTTCTCTTTAAAGCATGTAAAGCATAATGCATAGAAAACATGTATTTAAAGATGCTAACACATGCTTTGTGTAATTAAACACACATAAATAGTTTTTCATTAAACTTTCATACATAGCATGCATATAAAGCATAAGTCAGGGTTTGCTTGGATTTTACTTTGTAAAACTAGTTACCATGAGAATAATCTTTCTTTTAAACATGGTTTCTTTTAAATATTATAAACATTTAGTCACTCACAACTTTTAGAACTATTCCTCAAGGGTCAAAATGCTTCTATCACTGGTGTCAATCCTGTGGACACAAAAGCATATATTAGCTACTAGCATAAGTCTCCCTTTTGAGACTAACCCTTAAGTAAGCTTTGCATTTAGCCTTCCCTTTTGAAGACTTTACTCAATGCACATTCCTGTGTGTCTTAACACATGGGAATTTCTTTGAGATTTGGCTCATGCAAAGCTTCCAACCGCTCTTCACAACGCAACACCACTTACGCAACCAACACTTTTCTCTTTAAGTGTTCTTATAGCTGCACATGGTCGTCCTCAAGGTTGCTTATGCATCCAAGACTCCACTGTAAGCTCTCCTCAGCCTACACAGCAGGTCCAACGCATGGAAAAGCTCAGCTCTTGATCTGTCCAAGCGTTTCCTTCGAGCTATCAGCTTACTCAACTCAAGCAGCTTCCTGCTTGTTCATGAAATTCCATATTCAAATTATGAGATTAATAACTCGAATTATAGAGCTCATCTCAAGAACTTTCCTTCTACAAACGTGTTAAAAATTGTATCGGGAAGCTAACCCAAAATTTGAGCTTCAAACTTCTCCTGGTTTGTTCTAGAGACTTAATTATTTAATGATGACTCATATTCACCCGAGAACAGAACCTTTGGTCCTTTTTCTCCTTCTCCGGCCTTAATCCAATGAAGACTTCTTCCGACAGTGTCACCTCTGAAAGTAGATTCTCAGGGCTTTTTAACGACACCAAGAATCTAAATTTACACGGACAAAATGATCCAACTGATCGTTCGAAATTTAGCCTCCCCCTTTTTTTATACTGCTTTCCACCGCTTCTCATTAAAGCATAGCATGACACCTTCAGTTTCAATGGAGTTAAATTTGATGCTAAAGACATCTAATGTTTTTAATCAGTGATTAATACCAATCAACACAAGTCCAATTTTTTAGTTCACCACCCCATTGTTTAGCTCCTCACACTAATGCTTATCACCCGAAGATCTTGCTCTCGCCCAACGCATAGCATACACCCTATCGCACAGCTCTCGCTCATCGTGTAGATCTTGCTGATGCCCATCGTGTAGCACTGACGGCTATCGTCTAGCACCCATGCCCATCACGTAGCCCCATCACCCTGCGACATCGTCTAGCGTTGATGAAAATCGTGTAGTGCCAATGCCCTATCGCTTAACGCTATCGTCCCTCACATAGCGCTATCATTTAGCGCGACCCTTCGCATCGTCTAGCGGTACACGATCGCCTATTGCATCTCTGAGCACCACTCAATTGCTACACTATCGACTACAACATCGCTTAGTTCTGCGCATTGCTACAAGATCGCCTACCACATCGCTTAGCTCTACGCATTGCTACACGATCATCCAACGAGCGCAACTCCAACGGCCAGTGCCCACGCTCACGCACACTTGAGGTTGTCGCATGCATGCTAACCTCTCAAGACTTTGGCTGCCGCATGTCTTTCCATGCATAGCTTTTCTCTTGGCCATACCTTAGCTTCCATCAATGCCCAAATAACCTCTCAAATGAGCATGGCCAACGCATGGTACAACACTTAGCATATTTCCTAGCCTCCAACGCATGGGTTACACTTAGCCAATTTTTCTCGAGCTTTAACCAAGAGTCAAGCTTTCAAATTCAAACTTTTCTTTTAACTTTTCATTATCTTCTCTACCATTATACATTAATTCTTACATCAACCTACTCACCACACTGGTCTTAGTAGGGAACATACATAAGTAGAGAAATTAGGGCTTAGGATTCACATTAACTATTCCGTGAATAGTTATAGCATTGCGACCCCGGGTTATGCGTTGCAATGCTGCCATATTTTGCAAAAAATATATGCATTTTGTCTTCAAGTGTCGAGCGAGCGTTGAGCTCAATGTTATAAGGAGCATCATGATGCTATAAGCATTGCTAAAGAGTTTGAATTGTTCCTCTTAAAGGGCAAAGTGGTAGTTCATCATGGATCTTCTTGTTAAGTGATCTTTTGATATCATTTGGATTGCATTAGCTTCAAATCTTCCGAAATAGCTTTGTTGAGTCGAGATTGGCGTTTACCTACAAAAATAGCCATTTTAAGCAAATAATTATGATAGAATTTAGGGTTTTATCATAGAAAATATAGTCTTTTACAAGACCTATCAATAACCAGACCTGATCCTCTTTTATGTCTCCACATAAAGTTCAAATATTCATGCTATAGCCATGGGTTCGTTAGTTTATTGGATTTAGACTAACATAGTTTATACATTTAATAACCATTTTAGTGAATAAAACTCAATAACCATTTTATTAAAAATAGAATATATTTAATGTCTACAAACTGAGTTTAAGGATATCTAACCCAACACTTTCGTCCTCAAATGTTTAATCCTAAAAAAGCTCTGGGCATTGGGCTTTCATCTCATTATCTCGTTTCCATGTTGCCTCCTTGAACTGGTAATTCTGCCATAAAACTTTCACCAGTACTATCTCCCTGTTGCGTAAAGTCTTCATCTCCCTAGAGAGAATTCAAACGGGTTTCTTCTCATATCTTAAGTTTTCATTTAACTATAATGGTTCATAGGCCACCACATGGGATGGATCTATCACATGCTTCCTCAACATCGAGACATGAAAATAATTGTGAACTATGGAGTGATGGTTACAAAACCTTGCAAGACCCAATAAATCGTGGACTTAGATTTCCTTTCCTACCGATCCTAAAGAAACCCTTCATACGTGATACTTTCATAAACACTTTTTTACAAACCTCAAATTCTAGATCTTTATACCTTACATCGGTGTAACTTTTCTGTCTACTCTAAGTTATTTGCATACGTGCATTAATCTTCTATTTGCCTCATTCATGGTTTGCACTAGCTCAGTGATGGTGTTCATAAGCAGATGCAATTAGAATCTTAAGCACTCTAATTCTATCAATTTTAGCAAAGAAACATGCAAGTTCATATAAAGAGAATAGGGTTTCAGAGGTATACATTTGGAGAACTTTTAATCCTTTAGTTCCAACTTGAATCTTCACACAAAAGGCTTGTAGACAACCACTTGATTTTCCTACTATTCTCTAGGCCCTTAGATTGGATGGTGGAACCCAAAATGAGAATGAATGGAGGAAGATTGGAGAAAATGTTTTGGTATTTTGTGAAGAACAAAAAAAGACCCCATTTTTCTTCTAAAAAACAGATTGCATGAATGCAATTCCTAACAAATTCTCTGTTTTTGTTAAAAATAACATGCAAATTAGATTGCATGTATGAATGACACCAAGCACCTTGAGATTAAGCAGGATTGTAGGTGTTTCATGTTGGAAAAATCCACTTAAAGTATTTTTCCTATTAAAATGATTTTCAATAAAAATGAATTTGTTTTTCAAATGAATTCTCTTAATTAATTGAAATCAAATTCTTTAAAATTTAATTCAAACAATTAATTTTAAATAAAATTTAAATAATTAATTAAAAATTTTAATTAATTAATTAATTTTATATCAAATATTAAATTAATATAGAACCTACTCCAAACATGAATCCCTCATGTAATTAATATTTAAATCTTATTTAACTATTACCCAATTCTCCAGTTTCGTTTAATTCGATAATTAAACGTGTTATTATATCATATATAATTACTGATTTCCTTAATTCGAATTTGAGCGTTTCAAATTCACTCATCGCGTTATTCTAAGGTTTAATCCTTTCATGAGTTAGTAGGGAGACCTAATAGATCTACAGATCATGGGCTCCAACGATCCAACATTAATTGGCTAAACTCTTTAAACCGAATTAATCAACATTCGTTGACTTTCGGGTCACTCCACAAAAGACCAATAGTTGCACTCCCCTCACTGTAGACATATTTTTAGGCATTTCATTTAACCATGGTCAATAAATCAACCTCCATAAGTTGTTCGTAATAATGGTTGGGTCAAAAGTTTTTTTACCCCGGGGATTACATCTTGTTTCTTAAGTCCCACTGATCCTCTAATGAACAATTTGTTTGTGATCCAATCATCAAACTGAGTTCTTCTCGAGCCAATGAGATGGTGGGGTCCTTTTTTCAAGACCCAGAGTTAGTACTTAAGGGAAAAACTTCTCTACAATCACTAAAAGTGGGTAGGAGCGAATACTGTATTGCACCCCATGTCCCCAGCTATCTACCTGGTCTTACCCCTAAAATGGGAGACTTATTGAGCTGGCATTGTTGGGTAAACCCTCACCCATGCAACGATAAGGATAATAATGAATAAATTGGAGTTCACAGTTAGCTCGGGATTAAGGTCAAGTTACCTAGGTCATCATTTTCAAATAGTCAGTCTTTAACAATAAACAACGTTATAAAGTAGAGTGACTTATTTCTTGTCCGGTCTTATACAAACTCTTTTCATAGGATGCCCCCACTTGCATGTCTCCACATGAACGATCTAGGATTACATCGTTTGTACTTAAATATAAAGTGGACCGTATCCGATAGTGTTTTCAGAATAAAGTACCCAAACTTATCCATATACTATAGACCATTTTGGTTATCTACTCAAACTGTATCCATTCTTATATCTCCATGTAAAGTCCAAGTACTCATCTAATAGCCATGGCTATTAGTTTATTAGATTTAGTTTTTACAAATGCAATTACATATTCAATAACAGTTTTATAGAATAAACCTCAATAACTTCTTTATTGCAAATAGAATATGTTTAATTTTACAAACTACGAGTTTTAAAACATACGACCCAACACTCAGGTCCTAGCAACATTCATTTACCAACTCCATCTTAGTAGACTGAAGACCTGTAATTCTTCCATCCAGAGCCTCCAAATGGTGGCATGCCAATAACAGTCTGGTAACTGCCATTATAAGCAAACTTCAAAGATAAAAATGGGAGTCCAGACTTCCTGAAAACTCCCACCCACAAGCACATAACAAATCCTCCAGTTTTCTTTTTCTTTTCTTTTCTTTTCTTTTTTTTTCCAAATGCTTCATTTGACCATCAGTCTGTGCATGAAAGGCTATACTGAATTCTGACTAGGTATCTAACAGTTTTAGGGAGACTCTTACAAAAATGGATGTGAAACGCGGGTCACCATTTATCATAAATGAAACTACTACCTCAAGAGGTGTGATAACTGGTAGAAATGCAAGTTATTGTAGCCTTTTATTTAGAATTATGACGGCTAACAAGTAGAATATGTGCTCATTATACTAAGAATTCATGTGAAAAGTGAGCTTACGTTGATCAACATTGAAAATCTCGGCTAGCCCAATATTATGCGTTATTCTATGGCAAAACGACTATTTTTGTAGCTATCATAGGAATCGATTGCATGCAGTGAATTCCAGACCATCGCAAGGGTGATCGCGTATGTTCATCGCATGGATGTTCCGACTATTAACCGCATGCATCCATCGCATAGAGGTTGCGGCTACAGAGTAATAACCATAATAGAAGGATGAATGTAAGGGTGATGGAATGCGATGGTACTTCAAAAACCAGCATGAACGCATACATTGGGAGTATCAAATAGATGATGTTGACATTTCACCTACCACACCGTTAGTTGCAAATATTCAGAGCATGTCCATCACGTCGTTAGTAGCAGAGATTCGGAGTAAGACCATTAATGCTGTCGACGATTGAGCTCTATAAATAGAGCCTTAGAGCTTAACTTCAAATCATCCGAGTTTCTACCTTAAGGCAGATCCTTGTGATCATAGATGGGAGCGTGAGAAGACATTCTTGGAGAGTTCTTCATTCCTTCAACCATTCTGAGTGACGATCGGAGCTTTGCCAGAGTTAGATCTCGAGAGAGACTACTCCTCCACCCATCTATGGCACCACCGGTAGCCTTGACACACATCTGATGGAAGCAAGACATTGCCTACATCTAGCCATCAATCTCTCTTCTATCTCTGTATTATATTACATTTTGGCTTAAGAAATTAATACATTTTGTAATCAAAGTATCTCTTTATATCCTTCGACTCCATCTTCATTCACTTTTTCTTTATCATCCCTTACTTTCATTGTAACGAACTAAGTAAGATTGTTAATGTATCGCATACTTAATCATGCGACATAGACATATGAAGCATGTAGCAAACCACCGAGAGGTGTGCGTTGTGCGAGTATAGTGAGTAAATCCTCTTTGCTTAGTGTGAGGTTGTAGCAACGCTTATTTATGAGTGGTCACAATGCTTGTCTATGAGCTGATCAGCGGCGACTAACTACCCGAGATGGTAAGTAGTTGAACGCACTGAGCAAAGTAAGCAGTGTTCCTAGAGATAGGAATAATCTTATGTCAACCATGCTTTATGTGATTATCTTGTCTTATGAGTGCATCATTCATCATTTGGACATACTTGGGAGAGTAGTCTAAAGACCAAATCTAGGCTTAAGAGAGTCGGATTAGATCGCATAAGTAAGAGTAGAAACTTAGGAATAAGTTCTATCTACTATCTACACATCGCATGCGCCCTAGAAATAGGATATGGTAGTATGCGGTCATCTTGTCTTATGTGTGTTAGATCGCATAAGCAAGAATGGAGACTTAGACATAAGTCATATCGACATTATCGCATATGCATCGCATGCATCTATATTTTTGTATAGCATGATCGCATAACTTGCGCTGGCTAGGGTTACCCTTGCGATCAAGCTTAAGAAGCAGTGAAGTCATCCCCTCCACCATTTTATCTATTTTTCCATGCATCTTATTACGCGTTAACAGTTTCCGCATCTGTACCAACTCTCATAATCATACTTCCATTTCTTAATCTGTTTAGTTAGGAGTAGGAGTATCGCATAGTTCTTTAACTTCATTATTCTTTTATTCTTCACCGCAAACACATTACTTCGCAACATTTAGTTATAAGTCCTTGAATTCGACCTCGGATCACCCCGAGAAACTTGCGTTCTCGTTATACTTGGCGAGAAAGCAAGAAAACTTGTGGCAGGAACGCATGGTCATTGCACATATTCTTAAACGCATATTGAATATTCCTCAATCCAACGCATGATCATCGACGCATGGAGAGCAACGCATATCATAAGATGCTCACATATTTACTCTCCACTTTTCTAACCATCATGTGTTTGGCTCCGATGTCGGGGACTTGTCAGCTAATAGTTTGTTGAGTTTTGTGTTTTCACAGGCACCCTTTTTACCTTGGGCATATTGTAACTTGTGCTACCAAGTTGCAAATAATATTTGAAATGTAGACAATACGCCAAAAGCCAGTATTGACCCCAAGATAGAAAGGCTATCTGTCACATGAGTTGAAAGCAGTTATAAGCACGTGTCGACCAACATGCACCCAACAATTGCCGGAAGTTCCAATGGCCAGGACGAGCCTCTTGACCTAGGAAGTTGAGATCAATCTCCTGCAACGAAGATTCCTTGTGGTGGCTTCACTCCAATTTCTCCAGGGACGAGCCTCTTGACCTAGGAATTCTAAAGCATGGTCACAAGTGTTATTCCACTCAAAGTTTCTTTTCTTATTATCGTTTATGCATTATCCTTTTGAAATTCTCTTTTGTCCGCTTGCCTACCTTTGCATTGATAAATTAGCATCTGTGATGATATTTATAATTCACTATATCTGCTAACTAAACATCGCAAGGCTCACCTCACTTTAATAGCTTCTTCAAGGTTTGACAGTAGAGTTTTGTTATGTGTAAACCTCTGCTCAAACATTTGTTACCACATTCCTGATGAGTTTGTTTTTAGCTTTTTGGCAAAAGCACTGCCACTTTCTAAGTTTGGGGGTGGTAGTGGTCCGAGAAAATTCATCCATCACATTGCGATGCCAATTTAAAAATAATAATAATAAAAAAATGGTAATAATAACTCCACTGTTAGCGTAAAAGGGAAACCCAGGCTGATAAAAGTTAAAGTTGTGAAAGGCACTTACTCGTAGTTAGATACTTTGCATGACACCCATGCAAGTAAGCCAAAATGAAAGTAAGTGGCCAAGATCAACGCATAAGAACAACTTCTCTGTCTGGCGCAAGAAATTAAGCTAAGGCAAGAGTTGAGTTGAATATGGCACGCAACCGAAGTTGGATGTCTGCATGATACTCGTGGAGGCAAGCCAAAACGAAGAGCATAACTAGGTTCAATGCCGCACTCTAATAATGAATCGCAAAGCTTTAATTGTTTTAAATGAATGCATTGTAAAAAGCTAAAAGCAAAGTTGCTTGAAATGAGTAAAACGTTTTTTAGTAGAGGCTTGCCAGATTTAAACTTAGAAAACATCTCTTTGAAGAAGTAGCTAAAGTTTAGGAAAGTGTTGCTGCCAAGGTTAGAGGTATGAGTGAATTATATTTTGAGAGGCTGGTCATCACAAAGGAGAGCTAGAGGGTGAATTATGAATTTCGTAAGTATAAGGCATGCTTGAGGACAAGCATGATTCTAAGTTTGGGGGTGTGATAACTGGTAGAAATGCAAGTTATTTTAGCCTTTTATTTAGAATTATGAGGGCTAACAAGTAGAATCTGCGGTCATTATACTAAGAATTCATGTGAAAAGTGAGCTTGCGTCGATCAGCATTGAAAATCTCAGCTAACCCAATAATATGTGGTGAATGCGTTGCTCTTCACATCTTCGATTGATCGTCGCATGCGGTGTTGTTGTTTTGATTACCACATGCTGTTGAAATGCGTTGATTGCTAGAGTTCATGATCCATCGTCGCATGCGCCATCACTGCGTTGATCATTTCTTTATTCTTGATCAATTGGCGCATGCGATGTAGATGCATTGTACATTTTGTCTTGGAGCCATTAATGCATGCGGTGACCTATTTCCTGCAAAACAGAGACTGGAACATTCTATTTCACCATCCAATGGGGTTAGTGGATGTGTTCACGACATTTCTTAATTTTTGTATTTCTCAGCCAATTCTTATACTATCGACGCAACTTTCCTCTCTTTTTGCTGCAATATCTAAATAAAACAGCATAAATAACTTGTATTTCTGCAAGTTATCATTATGCGTTATTTTGCGACAAAACGTCTATTTTTGTAACTATCGTAGGAACTGGTCGCATACGATGAATCCCAGACCATCGCAAGGGTGATCGCGTACGTTCATCGCATGGATGTTGCGGCTATTAACTACATGCGTCCATCGCATAGAGATTGTAGCTACAGAGAAATAACCATAATAGAAGGATGAACACAAGGGTGGTGGAATGTGATGGTACTTCAGAAACCAAGCATGAACGCATACATTGGGAGTATCAAAAAGAGGATGTTGACATTTCACCTACCACGCCATTAGTAGCAGAGATTCAGAGTAGGTCCATCACGCCATTAGTAGCAGAGATTCAGAGTAGGACCATTAATGTTGTCGACGATTGAGCTCTATAAATAGAGCCTTAGAGGCCAACTTCAAATCATCCGAGTTTCTGCCTTAAGGTAGATCCTTGTGATCACAGATGAGAGCATGGGAAGACATTTTTTTAGAGTTCTTCATTCATTCAACCATTCCGAGTGACGACCGGAGCTTTACCAGAGTTAGATCTCCAGAGAGACTACTTCTCCGCCCATCCAGGACACCACCGGTAGCCTTGACACACATCTGATGGAAGCAAGACATTGCCTACATCTAGCCCTTCATCTCTCTTCTATCTCTGTATTTTATTACATTTTGGCTTAAGACATTAATACATTTTGTAATCAATATATCTCTTTATTTCCTTCAACTCCATCTTCATTAACTTCTTCTTTATCAGCCCTTACTTTCATTGCAATGAACTAAGTAAGATTGCTAGAGTATCGCATACTTAATCATGTGGCATAGAAATATGAAGCATGTAGCAAACCACCGAGAGGTGTGTGTTGTGCGAGTATAGTGAATAAATCCTCTTTGCTTAGTGTGAGCCTGTAGCAACGCTTGTCTATGAGCGGTCGCAATGCTTGTTTATGAGCTGATCAGCGACGATTAACTGCCTAAGAGGGTAAGTAGTGGAATGCACTGAGTAAAGTAAGAAGTGTTCCTAGAGATAGGAATAATCTTATGTTAACTATGATTTATGTGATTATCTTGTCTTATGAGTGCATCATTCATCATTTGGACATACTTGGGAGAATAGTCTAAAGACCAAATCTAGGCTTGAGAGAGTCAGATTGGATAGCATAAGCAAGAGTAGAAACTTAGGAATAAGTTCTATCTGCTATCTACACATCACATGCGCCCTAGAAGTAGGATATGGTGGTATGTGGTCACCTTGTATTATGTGTGTTAGATCGTATAAGCAAGAATAGAGATTAGACATAAATCCTATCGATATTATCGCATATGCATCGCATGCATATATATTTGTGTATAGCATGATCGCATAACATGCGTTGGCTGGGGTTACCCTTGAGATCAAGCTTAATGATGCGGTGAAGTCATCCCCTCCACCATTTTATCTATTTTTTCATGCATCTTATTATGCGTTAACAGTTGCCACGTCTCTACCAACTCTCACAGTCATACTTCCATTGCTTAATCTGTTTAGTTAGGAGTAGGAGTAGCGCATAGTTCTTTAACTTCATTATTCTTTTATTCTTCCACGCAAACACATTACTTCGCAACATTTAGTTAAAAGTCCCTGAGTTCGACCTCAGATCACCCCAGAAACTTGCATTCTCGTTATACTTGGTGAGAAAGTAAGAAAACTTGTGGCAAGAATACATGGTCATTGCATATATTCTTAAACGCATATTGGATATTCCTCAGTCCAATGCATGATCATCAACACATGGAGAGCAACGCATATCATAATATGCACGCATATTTACTCTCCACTTTTCCAACCATCAAGGCATGACAACCTCTTCCATAAATAACTATGAAACTTAAGATGCTGAAAAATAAATAGTACTTTTATATGTTTACTCGAAGAGCAATGAAAACTGTCGTGAGCTTAAGATAGTCTTTAGACATTCACTAAAACGTGTATCTGAACCTATCATACTATCACATAGAAATCTTTATACATGTGGTGGAGAAACTAGTCATACTATATAATGCATAATCTGATGATATGTAACAGAATAAATCAGGTTAACTAAAATTGTTTCTACTATGGGAGTATCAACTATTAAGCCCTCCTTAATAGCTATGTGTAAGAGAATCAACTTTGTTTTGTTAAGTCTCATACTCGATAGACACTCGAGATAAAGCTTCCTTCTGATAAGGGCTACAAAACTTACTCGAGATCAACCTCATGTCCCTTTTTAGTCCTAAATAAGCACATACCATTATCTAGATCTTACTACAAATAAGCCTCAAAATCGCTTTCATAATGAGGTTCCTAAAGCCCTCAGATCCTAAAGAGCATTCGTAAATCTAAAACCCAACACCACAACCTCATAATAATTGTATCTAATCTATGAAGATAGTTCTTTTATAGATAAAACCTTCATGATTCATAAATTCATTTCGAGAATATCCATCTCCATAGAGTCGATCAACTCATCGTCCATGCTAGAAGAAACATACTATCTATGTTGCTCCAATTCAGGATTCGAAATCTGGATTTGGCACTCAATGGCCCCAACATCACCCTGCAACTTGGATACGCTACCATAATCAACGCTTAATATGGTTATTACATAAGCATATGGATAACTCTCTTCTTAGCATACGAAACTAGTGTGCCCAAAGGCAAAACATTAAGGCGTCTAGAAAAATTCCATAAATAGATCATGTATCTGCGACCTACTATTCAACTCTAGTTGGACTACTCTGTAGGTAGCCTTGGGAACAAAAGTGTTCTATTCACAACCTCATCTTTTGTGCTAGTCGTCATCCTAGAAGATCTATATTGATTACTTAACCTGACCCTCGTACAACTGGATCTCTACTTGAAGTTAGATTACTTTCACTTTTAAATTAAATTGATTGAACACTAGTCTCTAGTTATATCTTGTTTCCAGAATCGCAATCCCTTGACTTTCATTAACAAATTTGATGGTGTACCTTTTGACTATTAAAGGCTCAACATTCCATGTCAATAGGTTCAAAACGACCATTGATACTAACAACTCCACTTTAGCTTATCTTTTCTCAACCTTATATTTTGGAAACAAATTCTTGTGCTTAAGTAAATTTTCATACCCAATCACTTTTGTAAGCTATCTTGTCATCCAACACCTATTGTCCCAAAGTTCCACATGATAATGAGATATTCTTCTTTTATACCAAAATAAATACCTTGTAACCCCACATACCATGCCTCCAAACCATACTTAACTAGGAGTTTTCTAACACATTAAATTCCTTTCTCTTTCCAAAATAGTAACCTTTCTTGGACACTTTTCTTTCTTTCACACTTATCTTTGATAAAACCATTAAATTAGAGACGTACTTTTTTTACTTTCCAAGTGGAACATAATCTCTTTACTAATGTATAATTTACTTAACTCCTCTAAAAGTCCTATCTCTCTCACTAAAGAATTTCCATTTTGTAGAATTCTCCTTCGCCATTTTTGATGCATTTAAACTCCAAAAGACTTCCATTTGTTCAAGTTTTCCCAACTCAGATCTCCTCATCGTAATAAGGCTATGAATTTAATCTAGGTACTCTAAAATAATTCTTCAACCCAAATATAACACTTTGCTTTATCGCTTTTAAGTCCAAGCTCATGTCCAACTAATTTGGCTTTTTTAATGACATCAACTTAGCTAGATATTCCAAAAGAATTCTTTATATCATTACACATACTTTTCACTAGTAACTTATCTTCCCTTTCAAGCATGTAATGAAAAATCCGAAACACAGTACTTTACCTAGTCCATCAATTTCCAAGTATTATCAAAGTGATCATGTCCGATTAATCATTTCAAAAATTCTCCTGAAATGTTTGGTTCTAATATCTCATAATCTCTATAAAATCTATAGTCTCTTCTAGTTCTCTTTCTTATCCACAAAATAACTTTTAACCTAATACTTGAGTACGTGCCTTGTGAAGGAATTTATTTATACTACCGCCAATTTTATTATCCATTACAAAACATAATACTAGTCCTTAATAAAATCTTGTCAAGACAATTTTGTTCATTGGCTTAAACATATACATCCTTTTATTACTAAACTGTAATAACTTTATATAGTTTCATCAACCTTTAAGATCTTTGAACTGAAGTATATATTTATTCCTTTCTAACATTTCTTCCATGAGATAAACTATCGCGAAGTGACCTCATAATTTTTCCTTTTGTAGCTTCGTTACCTGACTAATCAGCTTATAATAACTTCTATCGAGCACTGACCTAGCACTAGAACATAACTGTTGCATTTAAGTTAAACAAATATTTTAATACACATTTATCATAAAACTTTTAATTGATAAGAAAAACCTGGCGATGAAGAAGGATCCATTACTACGGTATTGGGACATTTTGGACTTATATTGTAAATCAATCTAAAAAATCCAAAACATGGGCTTTGATACTAATTGTAAAGACCTGACTTCCTACAATTTATACTAGGTCGTTACTGTTGAGATTGATGCCCTAAAGTCTCGTATCCTGTAGTTTGTAAACAGTTTGTACTAACGCTTGTGATGTATAATATATGATATTTACTTCACTTCTTGACTTTGCACATTTGGATGTTTTATTTGCTTTACCAAAAACCAATAAAATTAAAACTCCTGGTTGTCTTTATGTAACTTAAGCATGTATGTGGTGACATACAAGTTGATCATGTCTTAAGTGATAACCAAAATAGTCTGTAGTATATGGATATAGGAGGGAAACCCTATCCTGGTAACGCTACGGATGCGACCCTCTTTGTGGAATAGTTACAAGTGTTGTGACTTATCACAGATGGTCTGATCCTAATCATTCATGTGTGGACGTGCGAGCGGGGGCGTCCTATACAAAGAGTTTGTATAAGACCTGACTACGAAGTGTTAACGTCTCGTCATATAACCTCGTTCGTGACAGAGACTTCACTTCACTAGGATGATCATAGGTAACAGGGTCTCAATCCCGAGTGAGTTGGGAATTTCTGCCATTGAGGAAGGTTCTTTGACTTTCTTTGGTGCGAGTGGCCAGAGCACCGACTCAAACGTACCACTTTGAGGATTCGCTTGATTTGGGAGCTGGGAAATTAGCTACACAAGATGATTCACACTTTCCTCGAAGCAGGGGTAAGTAGATAGATTGCTCCCTTAAGGGTTGATCCTCGGGCTTGAACGATATGGCGTCACACACCTTCTCATGGTCTGAGAGGTGTTCACACATAGTAGAACTATGTTGTATCATTCATTAGAGGGATTAGTGGTACTTAAGGAGTAAGATGTAACTACAGGGGCAAAACAAAAAATTGGCCCAATTATACTTACGAGCATCTGTGAAGAGCCATCGTACTGATGATTGGTTATATCTGATGGACACATAAATATATCTGTGGTAAGAAGAGTTCAACTATTGGTCTTTAGTGGAATGTCTGGCAGTTAACAGATGGTGGATATCGTGGATAAAGAGTTTGGTCAGTTATTCACATATCGTTGGAGCTTTGAGCCATAGGTCCATAAGGTCCCCTTGGTAGCTTGGATACAAGTTGAGAATCAATTTTTGGGTCAGTTTGAAATGTTCAAATTGACAACAGGGAGTTCGATTATATATGATATAATTGATGTAGTTAATTATATATGATATAATTGACTTTATGTATCAGATACATTAATTTGGAGTAAATTGAATATAAATATGATTTATATCTATTGGAGGAAAAATACTATGGTTAATATATGATATTAAACCATAGGTTATGAATATAATGTGAATTATTTATTAATTGGACATTTATGGGATAATTGGTCGGTGTCTCTTCAGTTTTCGTAACTGATGAGTAAGATGAAGAATCATTTTGAGATGCTTAAATAGCTCACGATGTGTTAAGCATTTGATGGTATAGTGTTTGAGAGAGTCATCGCTTAGTCAATCAAAGCCTACGATAGTGTTATTTACTGAACGATTGCTTACATCCACGTGCGCTACTTACTAAACGATCATTTATCTTTTACTAAACGATTGTTTAGCGTCCAAGCTTTACTAAACGATCGTATACACGATCGCTTAACTTTTCCTACACAATCGCTTATCTTTCCTACACGATCGTATACTTCACCTAAACGATCAAGCATTTTTTCTATATGATAGACGGGTCTTTCTCCCACTTGCTTGATCGTAGTATACGATCTCTTTTCCTCCTCCCCTCTACCAAATCCAAACAAAGCACACTCTTTGGATTCTCACTCTGAGAATACGGAAGGTTCCAAGTGGTGGTTTCGTCCCTTTTCTTCATCTTTTCGTGTGGAGACTATTCGTGGTAGACGATTGGGTGTTGCTGAATGATAGCTTTTCATTCTAGCGAAAGCGAGGTTTGCTGCAAAGAGAGTCTTCAACTGGTATGTTCTCTCGGTCTCTTGTTTATTTATCCTTTAAGTATGCCAGTAATTTAGCATTGTCAATGCATATCTGTATGTGTGAATGTATGTGTGAAAATTCTATCAAAATGAATTGGATAGATCCACTTTCGCTCATAAGTACTCTTGTATAAGAGTTCCTTCAGTTACTACACGCAAGCATAATCTTAAAACGACTTCATCATAAATTTTAGCTAAAATAAAAAAAAAATATATTAAAGAAATAGTTTTTGTAAAATCTAAATAACTGAAAATCTTTGATCGGGGTCCCCTTGAAATATAAGTTTAAAATAAATTTCATGAATTTTTATAAATAAAAATTTCAAATAATGGAACTCTAAGTTCAAACATCAGACAGAAATTTAAAATATTAAAACATAAAAACATGAATGGAAGCATCTCAGTGGTCCCCATGGCATGGTCATCGATTCCTTCATCATTCGTCGGTATGTCCTTGCTCTTACATGAAAACATAACATAAAAAATGATGATATAAAATACTCAGTAAGTAACCCCACTACCAGGGTCAGGTTAAGCATTTATGTCCAATAAATACAACATTCTAATGGGACATGCGAAAACACTACTTATCATGGATGACCATCTAGTGAATAATTTAACTCGGCTTGACATCGTTGAGATGTACCCATAAACCTCTGGTTAAATCCAAAGGACATCACGAACCTCTGGTCAAGTCCTAAAGGAGATCATTAACCTCTAGTGAATCTCGAATGAGACACTAACCTCTGGTGAATCTCGTAGGAAGCACAAATCTCTTGTGAAATACCAAAGGAGATCATTAACCTTTGGTGAAATCTTGAAGGAGATCACTAGCATCTGGTGAATTCGAAAGAAACACAAACCTCTAGTAAAATTCCAAAGGAGATTCCTAACTTCTGGTGAATCCTAAAGGAAAGACAAACCTTTGGTGAAATCCCGAAAGAGATCACAAACCTCTGGTGGGTACATGATTATAGGTAGAGGTAACTATCACTAACATAAATGTGATGCATCATAAATTAGAGTCCCACACATGAATCATAATATAAAGCTCATACATCCTCATATATGTTAGATAAACTCTAGTTCATGCTCATACATTATTGTAAAAGTATCTTATAAAACAAGATCATGCTCACACTTATCACATACTTCAAATAGGATAGTCATACGTTCATATTTTCTTTCTAATAAGGCATCATGATTCATACAGTCTTAGAACCATTGAAATCATCCTTAACTTTATTACTCGACACGAAGGCAGTTCCAGTTGTAAGATTACTTACCTTGAACTTGAGCTAGATAAAACTCTACAAGCAATCTACCTCCCTTATCTAACTTCTAAGAATGCTTGTTGGAAAAAAGTTTTCTTTCTTAAATAACTAAACATCTTTAGAAGGTTCTAAGAGGAATTTCTTCATGAAGAAAAGGAAAGCAAGACGGCTAAGAAAATGTGAAAGTAATAGAGATTTTCTCTCTAATTGATCTCCCTTAGAAATGAAGTGGAGAGTTTGGAATAAAGCACATGGCTATATTTATAGAAGAAAAATAATCCTAATACTAAATTATTTGAGATTCCATAACTTGAAGTAGTAGATTGATTAAAGTAGTAGATAACTAAGATTTCTTTTTTGAATAAAATATTTTCTCTAATTAGGAAATCCATTTTTCAAAAAATCAATAATCAAAGTAGTAGATATATTAGATTTCCTTTTTCAATAAGACATTTTCTCCAATTAGGAAATTCATATTTTAATTAATTGGAAAATCCATATTCTAATTCAATTAGAAATTCAATTAGAAATTTCACAACCTAAACAATTTAAACTAAATTCAAGTTTCTCTTATCAACTCAATTTAAATTAATTATCTTCTCTAATTTGGATCCAAACTCCAAAATTAAAGAGGATAAAATTTAAAACCACAATTTTCCCTTTTTCTTCTTAAGTTTCAATTTCATTTTAATTTCAAAATCCTAATTCTTTTCCTTTACTTTATTTTCAAATCATTATCCAAAATTTTCAAATCTCTTATGAAATTAATCTCAAACAGATAAACTTGTCCAATTAACTTAATTTTGGCTCCAAAACCAAAATTAAAGAGAACATACAATTCAATAGTTGGCATCAGTTACATCCTTCCAAATATCTAATCAATTTATAATCACACTTTCCCCCAAGTAAATTAATCCAATTTTTCCTTGAATTGAATCAAAATTCCAATTCTTTACAAGTATCTTTTAAATTAATTATCTAGAAATTAATTATCTAACCTCCCAAATCAAATTTTTAGCCTTAATTCGAAATATTTTAAGATAATTGAATAAAAAATTTTGGGATGTCACATATGTGACTGATATTAGGAAGCTAGTGTCATCATTTGATCCAATGCTCTTTGGCTTGTGTTGAGCCTACCATAGGCAATCCTTTTGTATTCAAGAGATTCTTTGTTTCTTCTAGATCATTGTACCATGTAGTTCTGTTATGGTTGTATTGAAAATTAAATAATTTAACTTAATTACTAAACAAAATTACTAAAAAGAATAAACATAAAATAGTTAAAATTTCAATAATTAAAAATTAATAGTAAAACTAGTATAGAGTATAGTTAAAAATAACAAAATTTTATGTTAAATAGTTAAGATAACATTTAATATGAACACGGACCTACCATGGCTAAAATTAATCTAATCTAAATTCTCACATCGAGTATAGAGAATTTATTTCATAATATGTGAAATACTTCTTAATAGAATGAAGGTTTTGACATTAAAAAAAACATAGGGAAGGTGAATATTCATATTTGTATCCTGCGTGATTAAAAGTATGGAATTAAATAAATTAATTTAAGACTAGTTTGGTTTAAGGTTTTATATATACCTAGAAATTAAGGATGTTTGAAAATCAACAATGATTGTGTTTGGTAATAAATGAGAATGTTATTAGAACTTTTACAAAAATAAATTATCTTTATATTTAATTTATGAAATTAATCATGGCACCTCTATAAAATTTTAATAGATTAATTGATAAACAATAAATTTAATTCAAAGTTTTGAGAAAAAATAATTATTGAATAATAATATAATAATATTAATTAAATTATTAATTAAAAGTATTTATAAAACGAATAATTTATACTAAAAATTATATGATTACATAATTTGATTAATTTAATAATTATGATTTATTAACTAATGAAACAATCAAAATTAGTTTGAGAAAATAAATATAACATTTTGTGATTAAAAATTAATGATTATAATTAATCAATGATAGTCTAATTATAATTAGTAAAAAATAATCTCATTAAATATTAACAGTAATAATAATTAATTAGCTACATATATGAATTATTTTTTTTAATGCATCAATTCTTTACGGTTTATTAAAAAAAAAAATTCTTGAAAAAAAGTAATATTTCAAAAAATAATTGATTAATATATGGATTGGATTAGTTAAATTCAAATATTATTTAAATTTTAATATAATTTTTAAATTATAAATTTTATTTTCATATATTATTTAATGTAAATTAATTAAATTTTTTAAAGAAGAATAAATTAATTAATTTTAACAATACATAAAATAAAAGAATAAATTCATATATTAAAAGATAGGAGAGAATGGGAATCATGAAATCCCATACTTTTGGATATGTATAGAGGATGCATGGAAAAAGCTTATTCTCATGCATAAAGCTTATTGTACCAAACAAGGGATGAACGTACTTTATCCATTCATGTCCTTATTTTCATCCCATTTTTTCTCGATCGAAATGTCTCCTAAGAATATATCTCAATTTATAATATATATAAAAGAACGAATGTGGGAAAAAAACATTTTTGGTCAATATTAACCTTACTTATTTTTGTTATATTCAAAGATGTTTAGCCAGCTCCAAGGTGAAAGGTATATTCTCTCCTCCAATTATATATAATTTCCAAATGTTTTTTTTTTCTCCTTACAATTATTTTATACATCTTTTTTACCTTCTAAATATTTGCTGGCATGCTTTAAATTTCAAGATTTATGCCCATCGACTGTTTCAAAATCGAGTTAAACTCTTCGTATTCCTTTTTTTAATTGTTTACAAATCCAATAAGACCAAACATGTGTAATTAATTTTTATTTAAATATTTATAAGAAAAAAAAATAAGGATTGTTTTTTGTATATTTCTTTTTTCTTTTAAAGTTTAAAGTTTAAAGTTTTGTTCATATAACATTTTATATGATTACTTTACTCTGAAATATTATTTATTTGATAATATGAAAAAGTTAAATATATTACAAGTATTTTTGCTTCTGCGTTTTAGTATCATAAAAAAAATGAAAGTTGAGATATTAAAAGATTGAATTGTCAATTTTTATTGAAATGGTTGATCTAAATTCTTATAAAATGAAAAAAAAAATTAATTCATTATACTGTTAACCTAAATTATTTGAAAAGAAAAAAAAAATCACGTGGAACACGTGTAAAATTCTAGTGTGTGTATATATATATATATAATTTGTATAGGTGAACAATCATGATTTTTTTCTGCAAAGATATTGAATTCTTAAAATGAGAGATGAACTTCACAAACTGATATCAAGATACAAACAAAACACTTCAAAAAAAATAAGAAAACAAACAAAACCAACTAAATACAAAAGTAAAGTCCACACAATTCTAGGGAAAGATCCCAACGAGAAAAACTTTCTTGGGCCCTTCACAAAAGAAGCCTCATGTCACTTAAAACAAAAAATAAAAACCTTAGATCAAGCAAACCATACTAATCCATACTAATCACCTAGGGAATATGCAAGGTAACACCATTGACGTGCATATTACACTCGGCCAAACATGATCAATAACAACACACAAAGCAATTGTCCATACCATTAACTTGCACTTAAGTGACAAATCCAATTGAGCTCCACATTCTATGAGAACACCTCTCATGTAGCCTTCCTAAAAGGTATTTAAAAAATAAATGATTCCTAGATTAAGCTCTACCATTACACAGAAAACAGTCATTCGGGATATCAAACTCCATTTACTACCCTCATCTATAAATGATTTCAAACAACAACCCATAAAATGAGTGAATGCTAGGGAACATTACCTACAAATCAAAGGAGATTAGCACAAGATACCTAGGATGTAAGAATTCAAATACACTAGCGACAAAAAATTGATTAGATCAACAACGGAGCAAGGTTACACTACTAAGCATTCAATCATCTGGTCAGCGAAGGGAATAGAGAACTGACCTTTCTTTGTGATATTATTAAGTTTCCTAGAATTTGTGCACATTCTCTACCCATTCTAATCTTTAGTAGGCACCAACATACCCTTGTCATTGTTAACAAGAATACCTATTTTCTTAGGTGCCATATGGATTAGACTTGCCCACTCACTATTATTAATAGAGTAGATATTACTTTGGTTTGGCTCCCTTCTCAAGTGCAATCATGTTCATGCAAACCAGAAGAATGATACCGCGAAAATCTATAACTGTCCAACCAATGGCCAGTTTGTGCTCTTGAACCACTTGCACAAGCTTGTCTTCTTATTCTACAGTTAATCCTTTGGAAATGATTACAGGTAAGGTCTTCAGATCTCTAAGGGAAGCATACTTCAAGTTGTATGAAAGTGCCTTCAATTCTAATTCAGGTGCCTGAACAACATATGACAACATTTTTTTTAGTTAAAACAGTAGTAGATGCATCAAAACGTACCAATTCAGAGAATGAAAGAGAAGATAACTCTATAGGAGGGATGATGACACCAAAATCAATACCATCCTCATCATCATAAACATTTCATATCACATCATATCAAAAACATTAATTCGACATAAAGTAGGGGGTACTATGGATAGGGGATCGCATGACATAAAAAATATTAAACCGGACAATCTTTACATCAAATTCAGATAAAGTACCCTCATCCACATCTGTCTGAGTCTTAGTAGCTTTCCTAGAAGATCTCCATAACAAGATGGATGTTGAAGATGTAATTTAGTCTCATCCATATTCAAAATACATAAATCAACAGGAAAAATTAGTTCATTTACTTCGGCCAACACATCCTTAACGACTCCCATGTGGTAAATTATACAGAGATATATAGTCGCTTGGAAACTTCTAAGCAAATAACTTTAAAATATTGAACTATACTACCACTACAAAGGCCGGGTCTGGGAAGATGTATAGGGAAGCACAAATGTAGTTTTGAACTAATTGGATTTCGAGCTAAAAAGGTAATGGGGGAAGGGGTGAAAGGGGATTTGAGTGGTTTGAGGATTAAGGTGAGGAAAATGAAATGCGAGGAGTTAACATGAAAGAAAAATAAAAACGTCTAACAAATAACATAGGATCCACCCAATGTTCGATTGATCATAGAATTACTAAGAACTATTTCACATGATTTAATGTGCTTAGTCAATGTTGCCATGATAGATTAATGCGACGAAATGCCTTATGTCTTGCTCTTCAATATGAAAAATTCTTAATCTATATGTAATGTTTTCTCTAATTAAATCCAAAAAAAAATTTAACTAGAGTATTCCTCGGTGTGATCCAAGTGTTGAACTTAGGGACAAGCGAAAAAAATGTGTGGTAAGGTTTTGCTCAATCTTGACTTAATATTTTGATTATAAGTAGGCGATGGAAATGTATGTATCTAACTATCCTAATAAAATTTAGACTTTGGGATGGATGAAATGGATGCGATGATAATTGCAATTAGCAGTGTGCGACGAGAACGAATGAAATAACAATAGATGAATAGGGTTGAAAAAGATGCACCAACATTTTCTTAAGCAATGCATAAGTTATGCGTTCATGCTAGAAACTCATAATTAATGAACTTCATCTCTAAGTTTTTTATTCCACCCTACCGTATCTCTAGGATGCATGCGATGAGTTTTGATTGCGATATACTATTTTTATCACTAAAGTTACTTCTTTCCTTGTTAAGCTCATTCCATAATCTCTTCCTTTCTCAAGATGTTGATTGTTTTGTACTTAGATCAATCTCTCAATTTAATCTTACAAATTCAATTAGCACATGTTAGAACAAGATGAACACCTACTTATGCATGACTTCGTGAACAATGTTAACTACTCTCCCTCAACCCATGGATAATTTAGCTACTCATGCTTCTAGAAGAAGACAACGATGTATGAAATATGGAAGAAATTTAATTCATATTAAGAATAGTATTCTTCAATCACTACACTTAATACAAATATAAAAGAATAAGGGATGCAAGAAATAAAAGAGAAATTAAGAAATCAAGTTGTAGGTGACAATCTCTTGCTCCCTAAGGCTTTTAGTGGTGTCTGTTTTATGCTGAGGCAATGATTTGGAGGAATTCGCTCTTCTTTCCCAGGCAAATATTGAGTTCTCACTCAAAATTCTCACAAGAAAAACTTCGAGGAACGACGGTTATGGCAGATTAGGATGGAGTTTTTGATAGTGTTGGGATTGGTATCCTAATTCTCCCGGAGTCTCATTGTTTTGTAAAGATACACATTGTTTAATGAATAAAATAAGTGTTATTTAATTCTGGCATTACTCATATCCAATAAATAAAGCTCCTTGGTTATCTTATGTGAATTTAAGCATGTATGTGTGATATACAAGTGGATCATGCCTTAAGTGATAACCTAAATAGGTCTGTAGTATAAGGATTAAAGTGGGATACCTAATCCTGGTGACACTATGGATACGGCCCGCTTTGTAGAAGTTTGCAAGTGTTGTAAACTACTACTAATGGTAGATCCTAACCATTCATGTGAAGACGTGCGAGCGAGGGTATCCTATACAAAGAGTTTGTATAAAACCTAGACTACGAGATGATTAGACTCTGTATATAATGCCGTTGATACTAGAGATTTGCATCTCACCTAAACGACCATAGGTGACACGACCTCAATGCTGAGTGTTTTGGAAACTACTGCCTTTGAGGGCGGTCCTTTGATTACTATGGGTGAAAGTGGCCAGATTGTCAACTCAACATGTCTACCTTTTTGGGGACTTGTCTGATCTGGGAGCTGGGAACTCAATCCACAAGATGGAATTCACTTCTTTCCCGAAGTAGGGATAAGTAGAGAGATTGCTCCCTTAAGGGCTAATTCTAGGGCTTGAACATAGTGGCCACAGCTTCTCTTTGGAAGAGAAGACTCAATCATAGTAGGATTATGACTTATGTTCATTAGAGGAATCAGTGGTACTTAAGGAGGCAGATGTAACTATAGGGGCATAATGGTTATTGGCCCAACTGTACTTACAAGCGATCCATGAAGGGTTGTTGCACTGTTGATTGGTTAAGATGGACACATAATATATCTGTGGTAAGGAGAGTTCAGCTGTCGGTCTTTAGTGGAGTACCTGGCAGTTAACGAATGGTAGATCCTATGATTAAAGAGTTTAGTCAGTTATTCACGTACCATTGGAGCTTCAAGCTATAGATCCATAAGGTCCCCTTGGTAGCTCAATGGATTCAGTTGAGGATCAGTTCTTGGTGTTAATTTGAAAAGTTCAAATTGACAAAAGGTATTTTGATTATATATGATATAATCGGTATGATGTATGAGATACATCTAGTGGAGGATTGATGTAAATGAGATTTACATTAAGGACCATGGAATAGAAAAAGAACTATGGTTTATATGTTTCATGAGATGAAATATTAAAACTATAGGTTATAAATACAGTATGATAAGTTGGTTATCATTTATATTTATAATAATATTAATTATTGGATAATTAATTCTTTTTCTTTTAATAACCAAATTAGTGGGTGGTTATTGAATCATGGTAACCGTGAGTTTAAAAGGAAATTGGTTTTCCTATTTTGAAAAGAAGTTTTTTCTAAAAGATTGAAAAGGTTTTGAGTTCTCTCTCGGCACAAAAGAAACTCATGTAGTCGTCAAGTAAATACAAATTTACTAAACGATGGCTGGACGAGCTAAACAATCGTGCAGTATTTACTAAACGATCGCATAGTTTTGCTAGACGATCGCTTGCCTGAAGTAAACAATTGTGTAGAGTCTGTAGGCGACAGATCGAGCTAAATGATGAACTAAACGATCGCATAGCTTTTGCCAGACGATCGCTTAACTTTATCTAAACGATTGAGCATCGACCTATACGATAGGTCTCCGCCATCTCCCACTTGCCCAGTTGTGTATGTGATCGATGTTTTCCTCCTTCGTTTGCCTCATACCAAGTCCGAATAGAGCCCACCCTCTTGATTCTCACACCGAGAATACCAAGGTAGCCTTGTTGGTAGTGTCAGACTCAACTCGACATCGTCGGGATTTTCTGGAGGTCGTTCGTGGTGTTGTGGAGGTCGTTTGTGTTTCGGAGGAGTTCGTGGCCGAGGCGTTCGTTGAGGACGAGCACGAAGTGTTCGTTGCGGTGTTGCGGTTGTGTAGTTCGAGCGATCAGAGTGCGCAACGGAGCGTGGAGACGCTTCTGCCTATGTGCGTAGAGTTTTACTCTCTGTTCATTTGAGTTTTTGATGCTGTAATTTATGTATGAATTGTATAACCTCTTGTTAGAAGTCGATTGTAAATGCATTGTTTATTCATGATTGTAATTTGGGATAATCGTTCTTCCGCTGCACATAGAAATCTCGCTTCCGACTTCCTTCAGACAGAACTTCCTCATTTTTTATGGATGAAGCTATCTTCAACTTCTTCGAAGGGCTATTTATAGGCGTAAAAAATTGAAGGTCATCGCCTCTTTCTAATAATGGTCTGAACCCTCGCATTAAATTTCATGTCCTATCGCGTCGTCTGCTACGCATTAGAAATCCACTGGCAGTGCAATGAAGCTATCACATCGGCCACCAAGTTGCTCTATTGACTTGACTTCCACTACCCACGCATTTGTCATTTTCTATTTGTTTTGTTTTGCTTCATCACGTGATAATATGCATTGCAAAGTTGGTGTTAAACTGATGCATTTTCAGCTGCCGCTTGTTTCGCTTTTTTTTTTTCATTCATCCTGCGTCCAAAAGTGACATATTTCATACTTTTTCAAGGAGAGTTTTGTAAACTTATGATCGCAAAGTATAATTATTCGTGTTGATTTTTTATGCATTTTCCTTTGATTTTTCTCAATTGTTCTTCAATAAAAGAGAAAAATAACTTGTATTTCTACAAGTTATCAGTCAACGTATATGGAAAGTCAAGGCAAGCACCCAAATTACTAATTAAACAATCAATTAAACTAGATGCTCGACTCACTGGGTTCAATAGCATTCATAAAAATCTTATATCTACCCTAATTAATTCTTAATTAGACTAATTGCTCAATTATTGGGTTCAATAGCGTCCATAACAAATAAACAAGTGCATTAAGTTTAATGGGTTCGATTAAGACGATTAATAACATGGATTGCTTAAGTCACTAATCAATTTTATCCTTGAATTAATTAATCACGCAATGTTGTAAAAGGATTGTCCTAAACAACCTAAAATTTTCAAACGAGCATGCTTTAACTCTTGCCCTAATGAGATTCATAAATCTAAGTTAAGATGAAATTTGTTTGGGTATGATTTATAGTGGATGCAGTTAAGGTTTTTGGATGGTGAGGGGAGAAAGTTAATTGTTGTTCTGCTCATTATGGGAAGAGATATGATGTTGTTTTAACTCAGCTGTGATAGTTTTATTATTCTTTAATAAAATTTTAATTCCTAGTGATTGCTAACATAAGCATTGTCAAATTGGCTGTAGATTATTACTAATGGTTTCTTTGTAGAATTGGTCAACTTTGATGTTGGTATTTGAACTTTAGTTTGGTAACCATTGAAATATCTTTTAATGGAATTAGGTAAGAACGAAGGTCACAGTTGTTCAAGGTGAAACGTAATATATCAATGATAATTTGAAAAGTTGACTCCATTTGATTATGTTTGTTGTTGTGTTTACTTGTATTTCATAATCGTAATGAACAAAACACACAATTGGATTGAGGAATAGAAGGTGTTCAATCAGATTGTGCTTGAAAATTATGTGGGACCCACTATCTTTACCATTACTGTTACTATAACAATATGAGAATTAGGAATCTCTCACATTTACTATTAGCTTTATCGTTGCTTTGTTGTCGTTAGGGTTGACAAACGGTAATAGTAACAGTAAATGTGACAGATTCATAATTCTTAGTCAACGTGATTAAAAACAATCCAATTATATTTACGATTGAGGTTCATTATGATTGATATTAATGAAATTCAATTACAATTACACGAGTTTTTATTATGAATGGGTAAACGTGAACTTAGACGTATGAATGGTGATAAAACTTGCTAGCATCGACTGTTTGATTCTTGCCATGTCAGCTATGACAGTGTTTGTAAACGTCTAGTCAGCTTCAAGGAATTATTTGCTATTAACATTGCATTGCCTTTGAAGCTTCTGCACACTTGGGCCAATATTGCTTGTGGGCTAGACCCAACACTGCCTCATATATATGGGACGTAGATTTTCCATTCGAATTGAATTACTATAGTTCTCAAGGATGACGTTTTCATTTCTTATTTCTTAACTTTTATTTTAACTAAAAATGGAAATATGTTTTATAACTATTATTGTTTCGTATTCCTAGAAAAGAAAAAACAAAAATTTATTTGATAATTGTTTCTTATTTCCTGTTTCATATATACTTCCTTTATTTTATAGTTTAAATATAATTTAGTTATACAATATAAAAAATATATCAATACATTAATATATATAACATACAATTATCAATAGAAATTTTGTTATTTAATATAAATAAATTTCAATGCAATTAAAAATAATAGTACAATTATTTCAATCTTTCAATCATATTATTTGTCACTTGATTCATTTGACTAAAATGATGACAGCTTAAATTTAATTCAATTGCATTATTCTTATTATTATTATTATGCAAAGGTGTTGAATTAAATACGTGGGATGGGGGAATCGAACCTCTAATATTGAGGTTGATGGTACAAGCATTATGCTATGCTCATTTTGACAATTGCATTATTTTTGTAATTGTATAATATTAATTAGAGTGAGGTTAGATGTATTTTAATTGAAAAAAATTATATATTGCAAAATAAAAATAGTATATAAATATACATCTTGAAAAAACTTATATCCAAATTAAATTAATATATAAATGTTCCCATTGAAGAGTTTTAAAATTAAAAATATAAATAAAAAATAAAAGGAGAAAATATATTTGTGGTCCATGAGATTTGGAGTTAATGTCTATTTGGTCTCTAAATTTGAAAAAGGTATATTTTTTTGTCCTGATTAGTAACTATTTGATTTTTTAAAATTGAGCTTATAAACACTCGTCCAACCTCTTGATTTATTGTTTTATTATCTACTTTCAACCCATGTTTTTAAAAACCAAGCTAAATTTTGAAAACAAGAAAAAGTAATTTTTAGAAAGTAGCTTTTGTTTTTAGATTTTGGCTCAAAATTCAACTATTGTACTTTAAAAAACTGCAAATCATGGTAAGAAAATGAGAGAATATAGACTTAATTTTTAAAAATAAAAAACAAAAACGAAATGGTTATCAAGCGGGACGTTAGTCTTCGAGATTTGTAAAAAAATTGTTTTAAATAGCCATTGAGTTAACGTGACTCTTACTTGACTCATGAAAAATGACATGACAAATTAAAGTAGCAAAATTTGAGTTAGAGAAATTTACTAGTTTTACATTACTTTATTAGAGGAAAAATAAAATATATTATAAATATAAAATGAAGAATGAAAAAAGGATGTATAACCCAGAATCAAACCCAGAACGAGGTCCTTCCCCAACAATACAAGCCTAACATTTGATTTATTATAAGAACTTTTTTAAATATAAGTAAGAAATAGAAATGAAATTGGAGAAACTAAATTCGGCCATATTTTAGAAGTATTTTTGAAAATCTGGAAACAAGAAACATGAGAAACTACCTTAAACAACCTTGTGTCACCAAAAATAAGAAACAAATAAAAAAAATGGAAACGAGCATGTTATCAAACGATCCTATAATTCATGTGTTTTTTTTTTCTGTACTCTTTTTCTCTATCTGCTCTTCTTGTTTGCTAGTTTGTTTGGCATTTTTGCTTGGTCTTTACATAACTAGGTATGACCATGTTAGAACGATTTTCATCTTTTAATGGTATTATTGAGGCAACTTTTCGGGGAGTTTTTAACTGAAAACTATTAGAGCTTCTCAAACTATTACAAATTAATTATCTAGAAATTAATTATCTAGCCTCCCAAATTAAATTTTTGCCTTAATTTATCATAATAAAATCGAAATATTTCTAGGTAATTGAATAAAAATTACCTAAAAATTTTGGGATGTCACGTATGTGACTGCTATAAGGAAGCTAGCGTCATCATTTGATCAAATGCTCTTTGGCTTGTGTGCAACATACCATAGACAATCTCCTTGTATTCAAGAGATTCTTTGTTTCTTCTGGATTATTGTACCATGTAGTTATTTTTCTTTCTGTTAATTCAAAAGTAGCTGCTTCAGCTTCAGCCATTCGAATTTTCGATATTCCTCTCGATCTTTAATTCTATTATGGCTGTATTGAAAATTAAATAATTTAACTTAATTACTAAACAAAATTACTAAAAAGAACGTAAATTAGCCTAAAATAGTTAAAATATCAATAATTAAAAATGATAGTAAAACTAGTATAGAGTATAATTAAAAATAACAAAATTTTATGTTAAATAGTTAAAGATAACATTTAATATGAACACGGACTTAGTATGGCTAAAATTAATCTGATCCTAAATTCTCACATCGAGTTTAGAGAATTTATTTCATAATATGTGAAATACTTCTTAATATAATGAAGGTTTTGGTATGAAAAAAACATAAGGGAAGGTGAATATTCATATTTGTATCGTGCATGAATTGATTTAAAGTATGGAATTAAATAAACTAATTTAAGACTCGTTTGGTTTAAGGTTTTATATATACCTAGAAGTTAAGAATGTTTGAGAATAAAAAACATAAGAATAAGTTAGCTGAGAATCAAGGATGACTGTGTTTGGTTATGCATGGAAATGTTATTAGAACTTTTACCTAAACAAATTATCTTTATATTTAATTTATAAAATTAATCATGACACCTCTATAAATTTTTAATAAATCAATGGATAAACAATATATTCAATTCAAATTTTCAGAAAAAATAATTATTTAATAATTATATGATAATATTAATTAAAATTATTTATAAAACGAATAATTTATACTAAAAATTATATGATTACATAATTTGATTAATTTAATAATTATGATTTATTAACTAATGAAACAATCAAAATTAGTTTGAGAAAATAAATATAACATTTTGTGATTAAAAATTAATGATTATAATTAATCAATGATAGTCTAATTATAATTAGTAAAAAATAATCTCATTAAATATTAACAGTAATAATAATTAATTAGCTACATATATGAATTATTTTTTTTAATGCATCAATTCTTTACGGTTTATTAAAAAAAAAAATTCTTGAAAAAAAGTAATATTTCAAAAAATAATTGATTAATATATGGATTGGATTAGTTAAATTCAAATATTATTTAAATTTTAATATAATTTTTAAATTATAAATTTTATTTTCATATATTATTTAATGTAAATTAATTAAATTTTTTAAAGAAGAATAAATTAATTAATTTTAACAATACATAAAATAAAAGAATAAATTCATGTATTAAAAGATAGGAGAGAATGGAAATCATGAAATCCCACACTTTTAGATATGTATAAAGGATGCATGGTAAAAGCTTATTCCCATGCATAAGGCTTCTTGTACCAAATAAGGGATGAACATCCTTTATCCATTCATGTCCTTATTCTCATTCCATTTCTCTCGATTGAAATGCCTCTTAAGAATATATCTCGATTTATAATATAAATAAAAGAACGAATGTGGGAAAAAAAAACATTTTTGGACAATATTAACCTTACTTATTTTTGTTATATTATTCAAAGATGTTTAGCCAGCTCCAAGGTGAAAGGTATATTCTCTCCTCCAATTATATATAATTTCCAAATGTTTTTTTTTCTCCTTACAATTATTTTATGCATCTTTTTTACCTTCTAAATATTTGCTTGCATGCTTTAAATTTCAAGATTTTATGCCCATCGATTGTTTCAAAATCGAGTTAAACTCTTCATATTCCTTTTTTAATTGTTTACAAATCCAATAAGACCAAACATGTGTTTATATTAGTTATTTATTTAAATATTTATAAGAAAAAAAAAAAAAGATAAGGATTGCTTTTTGTATATTTCTTTTTTCTTTTAAAGTTTAAAATTTTGTTCATATAATATTTTATATGATTACTTTACTTTGAAATATTATTTATTTGATAATATGAAAAGGTTAAATATATGACAGGTATTTTTGCTTCTGCGTTTTAGTATCATAAGAAAATGAAAGTTGAGATATTAAAAGATAGAATTGTCGATCTTAATAAACATAATTGAAATGGTTTATCTAAATTCTTATAAAATGAACAAATTTTAGTTCACAATTATATTGTTAACCTAAATTATTTGAAAAGAAAAAAAAAAACCACGTGGAATGCAGGTGTAAAATTCTAGTGCGTGTATATATATATATATATAATTTGTAAAGGTGAACGAACAATCATGATGTGATTTTTTTTTTCAAAGATATTGAATTGTTAAAAGGAGAGATGAACTTCACTGACCGAGGTCAAGACACAAACAAAACACCTCAAAAAATAAAGAAACAAACAATCACAAAAACCAACTAAATACAAAAATAAAGCCCACACAACTCTAGGGAAATGTCCCAACAAGAACAGCGTTTTTGGGCCGCAAGAAGCATCATGCCATTTAAAACAACAAATAAAAATATTAGATCAAACAAACCAAACTAATCCATACTAATCACCTAGGGAAGATGCAAGGTAGCATCGTGGATGCGCATATTACACTCGAGCCAAACATGATCAATAATAGCACATAAAGCAACTATCCAGGCCATTAACCTGCACTTAAGTGACAAATCCAATTGAGCTCCACATTCTACGGGAACACCTCCCATGTAGCCTTACTAAAAGGAAATTTTAAAAAGAATGATTCCTAGATTAAGCTCTATTATTACACAGAACACAGTCACTCGGATAGCAAAATCCATTTACTACCCTCATCTATAAATGATTTCGAACAACCACCCATAAAATGAAGGAATACTAGGGAAGGTTACCTAAAAATCAAAGGAGACTAACCCAAACACCACAAAATACTTAAGATGTAAGAATTCCTGTGCACTAGGGACCAAAAATGGACTAGATCAACAACGGAGCAAGGTTACACCGCTAAGCATTCAATCATATGGTTAGTGAAGGGAATAGGGAACTGACCTTTCCTTGTGACGTTAGTAAGTTCCCTAAAATCTGTGCACATTCTATACCCATTCTAAAATTTAATAAGCATCAATACACGCTTGTCATTGTTAACAACAGTAATACCTATTTTTTTTTTTTTTTTTTTGGTGCCACATGGATTGGACTTACCCATTCACTGTTAGCAATCAAGTAAGTATTGCTTTGGTTTGGCTTCCTTCTCAAGTACAATAATGTTCACGCAAACCATAAGAATGATACCACGAAAATCTATAAGGGTCCAACCAATGGTTAGTTTGTGCTCTTGAACCACTTGCACAAGCTTGTCTTCCTATTCTACAATCAATTCTTTGGAGATGATTACAGATAAGGTCTCATGTTCTCTAAGGTAAGCATACTTCAAATTGTATCAAAGTGCCTTCAACTCTAGTTGAGGTGCCTGAACAACATATGGTAACTTTTTTTTAGTTAAAACAGTAGTAGAAGCATCAAAACATACTAGTTCAGAGAATGAAAGAGATAGCTCTATATAAGGGATCATGACACCAGAATCAATATCATCCTCATCATCATAAACATTTCATATCATATCATATAAAAAACATTAATTCGACATAAAGTAGGAGGCTCTATGGATAAGGGGTCGCATGACATAAATGTTGGGAATATCCTAAAACTCACAGTTCGTAATCATGGAAACATATTCTATTTATCAATAAAAGTATGTTGAAGCATTTATTCAATAAAAGTGTTATTGGAATTGCATTATGTAATAAAAATCCAATAAACGAATCCATAACTATAGTATGAATATTGTAACTTTATGTAGAGACATAAAAGAGGATCAAGTTATAATATATAGCCAAAAAGGTCTATAAGTATATAGATGAGATTGGGTACCTCGTCCTGGGGATACTATAGATACGGCCTACTTTGTATATTAATACAAATGATGTGATCTCGAAATCGTTAATGTGGAGACATGTGAGTAGGGACATCCTATGCAAAATAGTTAATGTGGGTACCTCGTCCTGGGGATACTATAGTCACTTTTTCTTTATAACAACTATTTACTGTTAAAACTGACTATTTCAATATATTGACTTAGGGTAACTCGATTTTAATCCTGAAGCTAATTATGAACTCTTGTTATTCAGGATTATCCTTTGATCTGCATAGGTCAGAGTAGTTCAACAGCACTGCTCAACAAGCCTCCCATTTTGGGGATAAGACCAGATAGACAACTGGGGACATAATCCTATAAGATGGAATTCACTCCTACCCGTATTAGGGCTAGCAGATAGGTTGTTCACAAGTATTGATTCCTGTTCTTGAACAAAGGAGCCCCACCCTCTCATGGGCAGGAAGGACATGGATTATTAGTTGGACTGTAAACCAATTGTTCAATAAAGGATCAGTGGGAGCTTAAGGAGTAAGATGTATTTACGGGGTAAAACAATAATTTTGACCTAGCTGTAAATAGGAACGACTTGTGAAGGATCAACTTATTAATTATGGTTAAATCTAGTAGACAAAAGAAATATATCTACAGTGAGGAGAGTGCAACGATCGAGCTATAGTGGAGTGTCTCAGTGGTTAACGAATATTGATTAATTTGGGTTAAAGAGTTTAATCAGTTAATCTCAAATCGTTGAAACTCATGATCTGTAGGTCCATAAGTTCCCTCTACTAGCTCGTAAAAGATTAAATCTTGGATTAGAAAATTGAGCGAATTTGAAGTGTTCAAATTTGGAATTAGGGTTTTGAATTTGAAATGTTCAAATTCAATTTAGGGTTTGGATAATTATATTCGATATAATTAAACGTTTAAATTTATCGAAATTAAATGTAATTGGAGAGTTTAAAATATTTAAATATTGATTTAAATATTGATTACATGAATAGGGATTCATGTTTCAACTAGGTATTTTATTAATTTAATATTTGATATTAAATTATTAATCAATTAATTAATTAAATAAATTAAATTAATTATTTATTTAAATTAAATCAAAATTAAAATTTAGAAAATTCAATTTTTGAGAAAAATAAAATTTAGTTTAATTTAATTAACTTAAATTAAATTAAATTTGAAAACGGTTAGTGGAAATATCCATCTTTTCAATAGTTAAGTGATTTTTTCCACATTTTCACACTTATCCCATTAGACTCAAATGGATTTTGAAGTGTCAATATGTTGAGACATAGTGCTTGCATGGATTGACTGAATAAGAGCTTCAAAATTTTGAGAATTGAGGATCATGCAAGTGGATTTCCACATAAATTTTGAAACTCCTCCAACCCTCTTACTCTCTATTTCAATTAAGCTCAATTGAGAATTTCCAACACTCAATTCAAGGCTGAGATTAGTAGAGAAGCTCCTCTTGGTGGTCTACTAAGGATTGGGAGATCACATTTGTGGAGTTAAGCTAGAATCAAGAGTAATTCTACAAACGTATAAACATACAAAACCCTCTTTTTATGAAAACTTTTAAGCATGCTTTTGAATTCAAATTAAGTGTAATTAGAGTGCTTAATGATTTTGTTTGTTTTCTCTTTATGCATGTTTACTCTATCAAATATTAAAATCCACAATCTCTCCAACGAATTCAGATAAAAGATGGATGTTGAAGATGTAAAGTAGTCTCATCCATATTCAAAATATAGAAATCAATAGGAAAAATTAACTCATCTACTTGTACCAACACATCCTTAATGGCTCCCTTGTGGTAAATGTCGCTTGGAAATCTCTAAGCAAATAAATTTAAAATATAGAACTATACTACCACTACTACAAAGACAAGGTCCAGGACGATTTGTAGGGAAATGCAAATGTAGTTTTGAACTAATTGGATTCTCTAGCTAAAAAGGTAACCGGGGGCGGGTGTGGGGGGGTGTGTGGTTTGAGGATTAAGGTGAGGAAAATGAAACACAAGGAGTTAAAGTGTAAGAAAAGTAAAAACATCTAACTCATGACATAGGATCCACCCAATCTTCGATTGATTATAGAATTACTAAGAACTATTCTATATGATTTAATGTGCTTAGTCAATGTTGTCATGCTAGATTGATGCGATGAAATGTCTTATTTTGTGCTCTTCAATATGAACAATTCTTAATCCATATGTAATGTTTTTTCTAATTAAACCAAGTATAAATATAACTAGAGTATGACTCAGTACGAACCGAGTGTTGAACTCAGAGACAAACGATAAAAATGTGCGGTAAGGTTTCGCTCGATCTTGATGCAATGTTTTGATTATAAAGTAGGCAATGGAAATGTGTGTATCTAAATATCCTATTTAATTTAAGCAATGAGATGGATGAAATAGATGCGATGATAATTGCAATTAGTAGTGTGCGATGAGAACGAATGAACTAAAAATAGATGAATATGGTTGAAAAACATTCACCAACATTTTCCTAAGCAATGCATAAGTTATGCGTTCATGCCAGAAACTCATAATTAACGAAGTTCACATCTAAGTTTTTTATTCCACACTATCCTATCTCTAGGATGCATGCGATGAGTTTTGATTGCGAAAGACTATCTTTATCTCTAAAGTTACTTCTTTCCTTGTTAAACACGTTCCATGATCTCTTCCTTTCTCAAGATGTTCATTATTTTGTATTTAGATCAATCTCTAGATTTAATCTTACAAATTCAATAAGCACATGATAGAACAAGATGAACGCCTACTTGTGCATCACTATACTTAATACAAATAGAAAAATATGGAAGACAGCCAGAGATGTATGAAAAATATGGAAGAAATTTCATTCATATTAAAAATAGTATTCTTAAATGACTATATTTAATATAAATATAAAGGAACAAAGGATGCAAGAAATAAAAGAGAAATGAAGAAATCAAGTTGTAGGTGACAATCTCTTGCTCCCTAAGGCTCTTAGTGGTGACTGTTTTATGCTGAGGCAATGATCTGGAGGAACTCGCTCTTCTTTCCCGAGCAAATATTGAGTTCTCACTCAAAATTCTCACAAAAAAAGCTTGGAAGAACGATGTGAAGGAACTCTTATCAAAGAGAATCCATGAGAGGAAGCACGATCGATCCAAATTCATTGTGACAGAATTACAAGCATTCACAAACATCCAAACCTGTTATGCATCTTCTAACAAATTATGGCATGCTTTGGAAAAAAAATACAAAAAGAACGAGAGACATACCTTTGAAGAACACTTCTTCTAAAGACTTCTCGCTCTCGTGAAGACTTGGACCAGTAACCTCTTGCTGTCTTTACGATCGTCTAGTCAATTATCTAGTCAACCACGAACAATCTTCTCCACAAACAAGTAGCCTCTCGGACACCACCATTAAGTAAACTCGGCATTCTCGAAGTGAGAATCTAAGAGGTGTGGGCTCTGTTAGATTTGGTAGAGGAAAGGAGGAAACAACAATCGAACTATATGACTAACCAAGTAGGAGAAGGATACTGTCTATCATATAGACTTTATGTTTGATCGTTTAGTAAAACTCACAGGTACACGATTGTTTAGGAAAAACAGGCTTGATCGTTTACACAATCGTTTAGTGAATCTCGCTTGCCACACGATCGTTTAATAAAACTTTACACGATCGTTTAGAGAAAGATGCGTGTACATGATCGTTTAGAAAAACACTTGAAGTCTATCGTGTAGTCTCTCGTGAGCTAAACTATTAGAAGTGTACTTAATGAAGCAATAATTTTCAAAAAAAGAAAACATTTTTCATCTTATCCTTTAGTTATGAAAACTAAATAAAACCTCCACTTTCACGCACGGTTAAAGGAGAAACCGCCTACAATTATCGTATAATTGTTTTAATTATAAATAAATAACTAACTTATCATATTATATTTATAATCTATAATTTTAATATCACATCATATGTAACATTTAAACAATAGTTTTTTTCTCCTTTACTTGATATAAAACATATTTATATCAAAATCCTCCAATTAATATATCTCATACATCATATCAATTATATCACATATAATTGAACCAATTTAATCATATCATGTATAATCAAACTCCCTCTTGTCAATTTGAACACTTCAAACTGACCCAAATACTAATTCTCAACTTGAATCCATTGAGCTACTAAAGGGACCTTATGGACATGTAGCTTGAAGCTCCAACGATATGTGAATAGCTGACTAAACTTTTTAATCATGAGATCCACCATCCGTTAATTGTCGAGCCTCCACTAAAGACCGACAATTGCACTCTTCCACTACATATATATTTTTATGTCCATCGGATATAACTAGCCAACAGTACGATAACCCTTCACAGATGTTCATAAGTACAGCTAGGCCAATTTACCATTTTACCCCTTTAGTTATATATAACTCCTTAAGTACCACTAATTCCTCTAATGAACAATACTTCATAGTCCTACTATGAGTGGACACCTCTTTGGCTATGAGAAGGTGTGTGGCGCCACATCGTTCAAGCCCCGGAATCAGCCCTTAATGGAGCAATCTATCTCGATGGTTATGGCAGATTAGGATGGACTTTTGACAGAATTTCCCTTTCTTGATAGATGAAGTTGTCTTCAACTTTTTCGGTGGGCTATTTATAGGCGTCAAAATTTGAAGGTCATCACCTCTTTCTAATGATGGTCTGACGCCTCGCATTAAATCCCAAGCCCTGCTGTGTCGCCTGCTATGCATTAGAAATCTATTGGTGATGCAATGAACCTATCACATCGGCCACCAACTTGCTCATTGACTTAACTTCCACTGCCCACGCATATGTCGTTTTCTATTTGTCGTGTTTTGCTTCATCACGTGATACTGTGCGTTGCAAGGTTGGTGTTAAACTGATGCATTTTCAGTTGCAACTTGTTTTGCTATTTTTTTTTTTCATTCATTCTGCATCCAAAAGTGACATATTTCATACTTTTTCAAGGATCGTTAGTTTTGTAAACTCATGATCGCAAAGTATAATTATTTGTGTTGATTCTTTGTCAAGGTGATGCATTTTCCTTTGATTTTTCTCAATTGTTCTTCAATAAAAGAGCGAAATAACTTGTATTTCTACAAGTTATCGATTAACGTATACGGAAAGTCGAGGCAAGCACCCAAATTAAATTGCTAATTAAGTAATCAATTAAACTAGATGCTCGACTCACTGAGATCAATAGCGTCCATGAAAATCTTACATCTACCCTATTAATTCTTAATTAGACTAACTACTCAATTGTTGGATTTAATAGCGTCCATGACAAATAAACAAGTGTATTAAGTTTAATGGGTTCAATTAAGACGATTAATAATATGGATTGCTTAAATTACTTATCAATTTTATCCTTGAATTAATTAAGCATGTAATGTTGTAAAAGAATTTTCCTAAAAACAACCTAACGTTAACAAACGAGCATGCTTTTAACTCTTGCCCTAATGAGATTCATAAGTCAAGTTAAGATGAAATTTGAAACCAAATAGTATAATATTTTGGGTAGGATTTATAGTGGATGCAGTCAAGGATTTTGGATGGTGAGGGGAGAGAGTTAATTGTTGTTGTGCTCATCATGGGAAGAGAGGTTGTTTTAACTCAGCTATGATAGTTTTATGATTGTTTAGTAAAATTTTAATTCCTAGTGATTGCTAACATAAGCATTATCAAATTGGGTGTAGATTATGACTAATGGTTTCTTTGTAGAGTTGGTCAACTTTGATTTTGGTATTTGAACTTTAGTTTGGTAACCATTGAAACATCTTTTAATGGAATTAGGTAAGAACGAAGGTCACAGATGTTCAAGGTAAAACGTAATATATCAATGATAATTTGAAAAGTGGACTCCATTTGATTATGTTTGTTGTTGTGTTTACTTGTATTTCATAATCGTAATGAACAAAACACACAATTGGATTGAGGAATAGAAGGTGTTCAATCAGATTGTGCTTGAAAATTACGTGGGACCCACTATCTTTACCATTACTGTTACTATAACAATATGAGAATTAGGAATCTCTCACATTTACTGTTAGCTTTATCGTTGCTTTGTTGTTGTTAGGGTTGAAACGGTAATAGTAACAGTAAATGTGACAGATTCATAATTCTTAGTCAACGTGATTAAAAACAATCCAATTATATTTACGATTGAGGTTCATTATGATTGATATTAATGAAATTCAATTACAATTACACGAGTTTTTATTATGAATGGGTAAACGTGAACTTAGACGTATGAATGGTGATAAAACTTGCTAGCATCGACTGTTTGATTCTTGCCATGTCAGCTATGACAGTGTTTGTAAACGTCTAGTCAGCTTCAAGGAATTATTTGCTATTAACATTGCATTGCCTTTGAAGCTTCTGCACACTTGGGCCAATATTGCCTGTGGGCTAGACCCAACACTGCCTCATATATATGGGACGTAGATTTTCTATTCGAATTGAATTACTATAGTTCTCAAGGATGACGTTTTCATTTCTTATTTCTTAACTTTTATTTTAACTAAAAATGGAAATATGTTTTATAACTATTATTATTTCGTGTTCCTTGAAAAGAAGAAACAAAAACTTGTTTGATAATTATTTCTTATTTCTTGTTTCGTGTATATATTTCATTTTTCTTATAGTTTAAATATAATTTAGTTATACAATATAAAATATGTATCAATACATTAATATATATAACATACAATTATCAATAGCAATTTTTTTTGTTTAATACAAATAAATTTCAATGCAAAATTAAAAGCAATAGTATAATTATTTTCATCCTTCAAATGTTGTTTAAATTTGGTCATGTTATTTATCACTCGATTCATTTGACTTAAATGATGCCAACTTAAATTTAATTCAATTGTATTATTTTTGTAACTTTCATGATTGTAAAATATTAATTAGATTGAGGTTAAATGCATTTTAATTGAAAAAATTATATATTGCAAAATAAAAATAAAAATAAATATACATATTGAAAAATTTTATATCCAAAAATTAATATATAAATGTTCTTATTGAAGATTTTTAAAATTAAAAAATTAAAAAAATATATATAAATAAAAAATAAAAGGACATAATACACGTTTGGTCCATGAAGTTTGGAGCTAATGTCTATTTGGTCCCTAAATTTGAAAAAGGTACATTTTTTTCTTTGATTGGTAATCATTTGGTTTTTTAAAATTAAGCTTACAAACACTTGTCGCACCTATTAATTTATTGGTTATTTATCTACTTTCAACCCATATTTTTAAAAATCAAGCCAAAATTTAGCTTTTGTTTTTAGATTTTGACTAAAAATTCAACTATTGTACTTAAGAAAAATGTAAATCATGGTAAGAAAATGAGAGAATATAGACTTAATTTTTAAAAATAAAAAACAAAAACGTAATGGTTACCAAGCTGGACATTAGTTTTCGAGGTTTGTAAAAGTTGTTTTAAATAGTCATTGAGTTAACTTGACTGTTAGTTGACTAATGAAAAATGACATGACGAATTAAAGTAGCAAAATTTGAGTTAGAGAAATTTACTAGTTTTATATTACCTTATTAGAGGAAAAATAAAAAACAATTATAAATATAAAATGAAAAATGAAAAAAAGGATGTATAACCCAGAATCAAACCCAGAACGAGCCCTTCCCCAATAATACAAGCCTAACATTTGATTAATTATAAGAACTTTTTTAAATATAAATAGGAAATAGAAATGAAATTGGAGAAACTAAATTCAGCCACATTTTAGAAATATTTCTGAAAATCCGGAAACAAGAAACAGGAGAAATTACATTAAACAACTGTGTGTCACAAAAAATAAGAAACGAATAAAAAAAAGGAAACAAGCACGTTATCAAACGATCCTATAATTTTCGTGTTTTTTTTTTTCTGTACTCTTTTGCTCTATCTGTTCTTGTTTGCTAGTTTGTTTGGCTTTTTTGCTTGGTGTTTTCATAACTAGGTATGACCATGTTAAAACGATTTTCATCTTTTTAATGGTATTATTAAGGCAACTTTTCGGGAAGTTTCTAAATGAAAACTATTAGAACTTCTCAAATTGAGACAATTAATTAGTTACAAATTAAGTTTGCATTAATTCTTAACCAAGCATAGACAAACAGATAGGAAGTGTGAAAGTGTGTAATTCTCACATCTCTTTTAAATCAAAATTTACATTAGTTCGACCAAAATATTTTAGTTGTTTTTAGACATAAAGACATTTCCACGGTAAGTTTGCTATTCAAATATAGTTTCCACCATTCATTATTACGGAGTATTAAACTCAAACACAAATAAAGAACAAACGAAGAGAACAATTGTAGACCCGAGAGAAATTAAATAAATTCATAGACGACCAAGTATTTCCATCGTGTTCTATTATTTGAAGGTGAAAACATTACAAATTATAATTAAAAATATTTAAAAGACAATATTCAACTAATGAAGGAATTTTTCACATATATTTTACTACATCGGGAGTTCCTGTAAGTTCGACAAATAAAACAAACCGTCGGGAGTTCGAGAACTAACTCCCGACGCATGAAGCAAACCGTCGGGAGTTCCCGAACTCCCGACGTATGAAACGAAATGTCGGGAGTTAGTCAAAGAACTCTCGATGCCCTATACACGCATTGGGAGTTCTTCGACTAACTCCCGACACGTTGTTTCATCCGTTGGGAGTTCCGATTCCGACGGATTTTTTTCGACCAAAATCCCGACGATCCATTATTCTTTCTCCCGACGCATTTTTCACTCTTTCTCAATGAATTGTGACGTCGAGAGAAGTACGATTTCTTATAGTGAATATTTATAACTTAAAAAAACGAGCATTATAGTAACTATACTACTAAGTAGGATACAATTTTCCTTCATTATTCCCACTAAGCCATTAGACCACTTTTCTCTTATTGAGGAGACACTAGCCTAAATAACAACCACTAAAATTAATTAAATAAAGAAAAAACTAATTCAATTACTTTCAAATTAGTTTTTCTCTAATTCCTAGAGACAAAACGAACATACTGAGATAGATAGTCTAAAAGTAAGTGATTGTCCCTGCATTTCATCATAAATCAAAATTTGTGCTAATTCCGACCTTCAAAATATTTTAGTTTTCGAGTATAACAAATTTTCATAACTCACCGTTGAAATTTGTTACTCTCGTCTCATCTTGATCACTATATTATAGTCAAAGAGACCTAACATTATTTATTTTCAAGTATTCGAAACAAGGGAGAATACATTACAACGAAAAACTAAATCGACATCTCGTAAGACTAGTCAAGATGCATACACATATACACCGATCCGTACACACTACACTCTAATGGTTATCTCAAAGACAAAGCTGTTTTGTTTGGTTGTTGAAAAGTATTATATTGCAATGAAAATGAAAGGGAGGGGAGTGGGGTTAATGCCTTAAAGACGATGTTACAAAGAAAGCAAATGCAAATTATAGGGGTGGCTCTCGTGTGGCTGCCCATATTGGGTCATGTGGGAAAGTAGTAAAGGACTGAGACAATGAAATTAAAGGCCAAAGGGATTTCTTATAATTGAATGTGGGCGCAAAGAAAATGAAGGTGTGAGGAAGATTGGCAGTGGGTACTGTCCCAATTGGGTACCCAATTTTTAATAGGCCGAATTGAAAAACTATTTTTACGTATTTACAATTATACCATCAAATTTTTAAAGATAAAAATCGAGTCATTGTACTTCTAAAAGTGTTGAATTTGGACTGTTAAACTTACCATAGTTGTAAAAATTGGACCCCTAAATGATAAAATTTGAACCCTCAAACTTATACATTTATTATAATTTTTACTAAATTTAAGAGTGTAATTGTAACTACTGTACATCAGGGACGGTTTTTGTAACTTGCCGTATATAATACATATCCAATACTATTTGTCAATATTTTGGGATGAGTTGAGGGCAGCTGTGGCCTAATAAGACCCTTTCAATTATTTAGTTAACTTTTTTGTTTATATTCCTTTTTTTTTTTTCCAGTTATATACAGCACATACCATGCTTTTAATTTGGTTTCGTTGTTCATATTAAATTCCTAGACCTAAAATGTCTTTATTTTCCCACGTGCGGATTGTTATGTGAATTTAGGTCAAGATCAAACTCGACATGTGAACTATTAATATTAGTACGAAAGGAAATGAATGTTGTGAAGGTTCGAAGTAGGCCTCCGAAAACACAATAAAGAATTTCAAAAATCAATCGAACATGACTTGATACGATCAATTTAAACTGTACTTGTTGATCAATTTTTAATATATAGAACAAAAATATAGTTGATCGATTAAATTTTAATGTATTTTGACAGATTTTGTCTATTTATAAAATTTGTTGATTTGATTTTGGTATTGGTCATTAATAATAATCTTTCTTAAAGCAATGTATTAATTTTTTTAATGTCGGTTTTGGCTAGAAATGGACTGAAATCCAACCACTAACATACCTAATTTGAATTATTGATCTCTTAATCTCATAGTAGATTAAATCATCACTTGATTCAAAAGTTTAGACTCTATTTAATAGTCCTTTGATTTTTGAAAGTACATTTATGAACATTTGGATCGAACTTCTAACCTCAAAGAAGCAAGGTAAAGACAAGAACTTGTCAAGGGTTTTTACGATCATATAATATTTATAATTACCGATCAACACAACTATTACTTCTAGGTAGTATTAATAGCAAGATTGGATCGATTCATAGGGAAGCATAATAATTGTTTCGCGAAACTAATTTTCTAATTGAAGCGATAAATGGGGAGTTGGTACGGATAGAGAGAGTGTAGAAAATAAAGTGAATGAAAGTAAAGATAGGGGTAAATGTAATTTAAATCGAATTATCTAGTCTAATAGCAAGCGACAATCTGATGCAGTACGATCATTGAATCTCAAAACTAAACATATATACAATTAGGAAGCATGTAGATGACTCACTCAACTCAACTAACGCGTCCAGATTACCAACTTGTTTGGGAAGGCCGAGCAAGTGTCCTAACTACTAATTAAGATTAATGTCCTAACTAAACTAGATGTCGTCATCCTATTGGGATAGCTTCCATATAGTCTCCAAACATTTGCATTAAGATTACTGGTTCCATTATGACGATTATTAACCTAGATAGCCTCATTTAATTAACAGATTTCTCTTTGAACCTAATTGAGAATGAACGATTATGGATAGCTTATATCTCAGACATACATAGATCCAACCTTGGTACTAATGACAATTAAAATGAGGCAAAATGTGGGGGATAACGTTCAAGCTAACATCTATAGCAAAAGACATGCATTGGTGATAGAGAATCGGTCCACTGACAAACACAAATCTAATTAAACAAAAGCTAAAAAGTGCAAGAAATAATAATGCAATAATTAATAAAGGTTCGGTTCTCTCACAAATTAAAATTGAAATTTCTACCACTAAACTAGAGAATTAACCTCGACGGCTCATCGCGACGATGCAGACGAGATCGAGCATAATCCAAGTAAAATTACACCTCAAAATAAAAAGTAAAGCTAAAAGTACGAAGAAAACAGAAGAAGAATAAAAGACACAAAGCATGGGTGGAGCCACACTCTCTCCTAAACCTTAGAACTAAAGAATGATATTTATAAAGTTTTTGTCACAGAGCTGCTGCGCCCCTTAACAGCATCGCGACACTGTCACGTTCGTCCATGTATCTACTGGTTCATCTCGATGGTGTCGCAGTGACATAGCGCTGTCCAATTGTGTGCCTACTGCCTTTGGCGCTGCAATGCTTGCCCTTTAGGGGCGTTTTGGTTATTTGTCTGTCCTTTGATACCGTTTGTACCGGTTGACCTCCTAAATGCTTTGTTTTAACCCATTTTGCATCCGAATGATCCGAGAGTCTCCTAACCTCGATATCTTTCGTACCAACACATCTAAACATCAAGATCTCGTTTGATATCTATTGGTTTTTAGTTTTTTATTTTTGAAAATTAAACTTATAGACACTACTTCCATCTCTAAATTTCTTCATTTATTACCTACATTTTACTCGTGGTTTAGAAAACCAAAACAAAATTTGAAAACTAAAAGGATAGCTTTTAAAAACTTGTTTTTGCTTGTTAAATTTTACTAAGAATCCAACCATTGGGTTCAGGGTTTAAGGTTTAGTATTTTAGCCCATTGCTTTTAGGACGCTATCAAGATTTATTACCACTTAATTAAGTTCATTTTAATTTTTATTATTTAATTTTTAAGAATGTTTTAAAAAACTATGTCAAATTTTATTTTATTTTATTTTTTGGAATTTGGCTAATGATTCAGGTGTTTAATTTAAAAAGAGGTAAGAAAACGAGCATAATTTTCATAAATAAAAAACTAAATGATTTTCGAATGCGGCCTTAGACTTTATATTCACGTCACTTTTGATTTTTAAACATTAGAATATCATGTTTTAATATTTTAAGTCCCATTTTGGTAATAGTTTCATTTTTTAGTTATTTTTAAAATTTATGCACGTGACTTTCAAATTTTTTAATTATGGTTTTGACTTTTGTTTTAAAAATACTTGAATTTTCAAATTTAAAAAACGAAAACAAATTTCTTAAAACCAACAAAAATTAAATGGTTAACAAACAGATGTTAACTTTTATATATGCTACTTTAATTTCTAATTTTTACATCTACTTTTCATTAGTGAGTTTCCCCCCAATGTATCTTTTTTTAATGAGTACTTCATCTGCTACACTACCCTAAAACATTTATCAATCTTAGACATCAATTGTTCTTGAAAGAAAAAAAATATATTTTTGTTCATCGAGTTACAGTAATGATAAATTTGTTTGTTAGAAGGAGAATGTGACTTACACAATAGGAAGATCTATAAATTAATGTGATATTTCTCACACATGCTTTGATGCTTAAGTTAGAAAGTCGATATGTGTGCAAGTTAAGAGTTTGTGAGCGGAGAATGGACTTAACTCTTCCTGAAGTTATAATAGAGTAGGCCCATTTTGATCCGAAGGTGTTATTTACCTAAATCTTGTTTATTTTCTAGATATATCTTGTTTCTATTCTTTATTGTTGTCCATTATGTTTTTCCATCCAAAATCACCAATAATAACTATTATACTTTTATAGGTAAAAGTTTCAAGAATTTAAATAAAATAATTAAAAGTTTAGAAATTAAATTGAAATGAATATGAATTGTCTACCAAAATACAATTTAAATCTTTCTTTTATGTGACAAAATATTAAAGGTATGCTTGCAAGTAAATTTTAAATAATTAAAATTGTTTTTGTCATATTCAAAATCACTCTAAAACATGTTTTCAATCAATCAAAACTAACTTGATAACGTGAGAATTAGCATAAAATTAAATATTAAATTAATTTAAAATTATTAAATACGTATTTCAAAGTGATTATAAATATGAGACGAGTAATTTGAACCCTTTCAAAATCACACTTTACCTGTACTAAATGCATTGATGTTATTCTTCAAAACAATTGAATCCGGTAGCTATTATGCTAGCTTGTATGAGTGTGCAAGCACCACATGTTTGGATTTTTTAAACAATTCTATTTATGGGATATATGATTAAATTGAAATGATGAGTGCAAATGGTAAGTCATAAAAGATAAAAGGAAAAAGCCATAAATGGACGTTCACATCGTTCATGAGCATTGTGGCCTGGTCTAATTAGAAGTAGTGGCCACGTAAGGGTAGGTGCTCTCCTCAAATTATCCGTCTTTTGTAATTTTAATAGAAATTACAAGTGATATACAATACTATGTAGGAAAAGTATTAATTTATACTCCTTAATTTTGGAGTGATATCAAAACATTGAAATAATAATTGTATCGATTTAAATTATGAACTTCCGTAAATTTATCAATTTACACTCTCTAGATTTTTTTTAGTCTTGTGTGAAATTTATTATTTGAGTCAATTAAATTCATAAATTTTTATAAGTCAATCAAGTTAGACCATTCATTACGATTACCTTTGAAAATTATCCATAAACTGATTCTCAAATGTGTGTAGGCTTCTTCAAAGGCCGGTTTTACAAAAAGGACGATTAAAGAAAATGCATGGATGATTCTCAAAGAAAATGCTGACTAAAAGTTTAAATTGATTCACTTTTAAAAGTCCAGGGTATATATTTTATTTAGTATATGTTGGATGATTCACAATGAAAATGATAGGATATAAATCTACAAAGAAGGAATCAAATAAGGAAACAACTAATTAGCCTAAAATGTTGTAATTTACACCCCACATAATACATATATGGTAACACCTCCCTCAAACTCAAGGTGGTAAAGTAGAGACCAGCTGGAGTTTGAGAAGTAATTGAGTGAAGTGTCTGGGTGACAACATTCTCTGAAGATATCAGTGGGTTGCTCTGTAGTGGAGATAGATTGTAGGAGGAGAGTATTTTTTAGGAGATGAGGACAGATGAAGTCACAATAATTTTCAACGTGTTTTGTACGTTCATGGAATACATTATTGTGAGCAATCGGGATAGTACTACGATTGTCACGGTGAAGTATGATAGTAGGCTTTTAGGGAACATCTATACCAGCAAGAAGCCAGTGAAGCCATAGTAGCTCAGAAGTAGCATCATCAAGTGCACAATATTTAGATTCTATGCTGGAACGAGAGACCATTATTTGTTCCTTGCATTGCTAAAAGATGGAGACACTTTTAAGTAGAACCAATAACCTATTATAGACGGTCAATCAATGGGATCACCAACTCAATTAGCTTCACGGTAGCAAGACAATACTAAAGACGATTGAAAATAAAACTAAAGTCCATGGCAAAGTGAAAGAGTGACCTTGACAAGCATAGTATGCGAAGAACAACAATAAAATGTATAGATTGAGGAGCAATCATTAATGGACTAACAATATGAACAATATTTACAATACGGGGCAGGTCATAGTGAGGTAAATAAGACTACCAACCAGTTGTCAATAGATTATGGCATCTTCGAGAAAGTACCGTAGAACGAAGTCAAGAGGACGTTCAGATCAATTGGTGTTGATGACATGGCAACGTCAATATAACCAAAAGATCATAAACATATTTTGCTTGATATAAGTAGTACCTAGTTGAGTGGGATGAAACCTCTAATGGGATTGATGTCCTAAAGTCTCGTGTCCTGTAGTTTGTAAACAGTATGTACGAACGCTTGTTTTGTTAATATATGATATTTACTTCACATCTTGTTTTTTGCTCATTTACTTGTTTTATTTGCTTTACCACAAACCAATAAATATAAAATCTCTGGTTATCTGTATGTGACTCAAGCATGTATGTGGTGACATACAAGTGGATCATGTCTTGAGTGATAACCAAAATGGTCTATAGTATATAGATATAGAAGGGAAACCTTATCCTACTAATACTACGGATGCGGCCCGCTTTGTGGAATGATCACAAGTGTTGTGGTTTGTCACAGATAGTCTAATCCTGATCATTCGTGTTAGGGACATGCGAGTGGAGGCATCTTATACAAAGAGTTTGTATAAGACCTGACCACGAAGTGTTAACGTCTCGTTATATAACATCGTTCATGACAGAGACTTCACTTCACTAGGATGACCATAGGTAACATGACTTCAATCCTGAGTGAATTGGGAACTCCTACCATTGAGGGTGGTCTTTTGAATTGTATGGGTGTGAGTGGTTAGTTCGCTGATTCAAACCTACCATTTTGAGGATTCGTCTGATTTAGGAGTTGGGAACTCAGCTACACAAAATGAAATTCACTCCTTCCCTGAGGCAGAGGTAAGTAGATAGATGGCTCCCTTAAGGGCTGATTCCGGGACTTGAACGATGTGGTGCCACACACCTTCTCTTGGCCCAAGAGGTGTTCACACATAGTTGGACTATGTTGTATTGTTCATTAGAGGAATCAGTGGTACTTAAGGAGTGAGATGTAACTATAGGGGCAAAATGGTAATTTGGTCCAGTTGTACATACGAGCATCTGTGAAGGATCATCGTACTCATGATTGGTTATATCCGATGGACACATAAATATATCTGTGGTAAGAAGAGTTCAGCTATTGGTCTTTAGTGGAATGCTTGACAGTTAACGGATGGTAGATCTCGTGGCTAAAGAGTTTAGTCAGCTATTCACGTACCATTAGAGTTTCAAGCCACAGGTCCATTAGGTCCTCTAGGTAGCTTGTATAAAGTCGAGAACCAGTATTTGGGTTAATTTGAAATGTTCAAATTAACAAGAGGAAGTTCGATTATATATGATATAATTGGACTGGTTAATTATATATGATATAATTGGCTAAATGTATGAGATACATTATTTTGGAGGAAATTAGATATAAATATGATTTATATCAAGTAGAGGAGAAAATACTATAGTAGATATGTGATATCAAACTATAGGATATAAATATAATATGATTATATTTATTAATTAATTAGTTGGTTAATTATAAGATAATTATGCCAAATTTCATGTTCGAATGTAGGTTAATGGGCAACGTCGATTATGGTAACCAATGGGTTAAAATGAAAAATGTTTTCATTTTTGAATCGTTCAATCAATCGACCGTCATTCGCCCAAAAGATTTCGTGAAGTGCACGTTGGTGAAAGAAAACGATCGCTCAATAGCCTATACGATATTCGCTTCTCCGCCTAAACGATCGCACACTCTCGCTTACACGATCGGATAGCTTCTCTAAACGATCGTATAGTGTGCTGATTTAACTAAACGATCGTATACCTTTTCCTAAACGGCCGTTCAGTAAATCCTACGCGATCATGTAGCTTCTCCTAGACAATAAGCATTTCTGCTAGGCGATAGCATTTTCTTCCCTCTCACTTGCTTATCGCCTACATGATTCGTGTTCCTCCTTCCTCTACCAAATTCACCAAAGCCCACCCTTTGGGTTTTCACTTCGAGAATACCCGGGGCTCATTAGTGGTGGTGTCGTCCCCACGGCGTTCCTGTGTGGTTGTTCGTGCTGCTTTTGTTAACGCTGTTGCTGGGCATTGGTAGATCGCGTGGAGGGTTTCCGCTGCGTTGGAGTTCCGGAGTGTGAAGATTGCCTTCAACTGGTATGGAACTCTGTCTCTTTGTTATTTTGTTGTTTGTAGCATGTCGTTAATTAGAGTTTATTTGCATAACTATATGTGTTGAATGTATAATGTTATATTTCGGTCACGATGAGATCGGAGAGATCCGAATGCGCTTATAGAACTCTTAGATATGTGATCCTTCAACCTCAAGACCAAGAAAATAGTTGATTGGTGGCAAATCTTTCATATGAAAGTGTTTCTCCAAGTAGCTTTGCAATTCAGATATAGCTTGAGAATTATCACCTATAATTATCATATCATCAGCTTAAATGAGGAGAAGAATAATACTCTTTGAAGTCTGACATGTAGAAAGAGTTGTATCATGTAGACTCAAAGTAAATCAAACTTGAGTGATGATAGAATTGAATGTGGCAAACCAGGCTTGTAAAACTTGTTTCATACCATATAATGCTCGTTGAAGAGACGTACTTTCGTAGATAGGGTGTCATTGAGAAATGCATTTTTAATATCAAACTGAAGAAGGGGCCACTATTTAGCAACTAAAACAACTAAAAGACTATGAATGGATGTCATTTGAGCAGCTAGAGCAAATTTCTTTTCATAATCAATGCCACATTCCTAAGAATAGTCTTTTGCAATAAGACGAGCATTATACTGTTTAATAGACCCATCAGAACATGTTTCAATTTTGTAAATCCGTGTTCCCATTGTACTCCTCAAATTCATAACACGTTATCAGTATGAGCTCCAGCTTCCCACTTAAAGTTAGGTCCTGAAGGTATGTTGATTTTTCCCTCTTTGTTATGATTAATAAATTTAATGTTATTTTGCATATTCAATATCTATTAAATTTCTAACATAACTACAATATTTTATGATAGTGTTGTCATGAAAAATCTCACAAAATTAGAATTTGCCACCTTTGATATTAACGACAATAATTATTTTTCATGGGTACTTAATGCCGAAATTCACCTGGAAGCTATGAACTTAGGAGAAATAACTAAAGAAGAAAATACGACATCCAGTCAGAACAAAGAAAAAACTATGATTTTCCTATGTCATTATCTCCATAAGGGATTGAAAATGAAGTATCTTATAATAAAAGATCCCCGTATCTTGTGGAAAAATTTGGAAGAGAGGTATGATCATAAAAAAAAAACAGTTGTTCTTCCTAAAACTCATTATAAGTGGATACACTTGAGACTACAAGATTTCATATCAGAAAGTGATTACAACTCTATATTATTTAAAATCAGTTTGAAATTGTTATTATGTAGAGAGAAAATTACTGATGTCGATATGTTAGAGAAGACATTTCTACATTTCATGTCTCAAATATGCTTCTGCAGCAGTAATATCGAGAGAAATGTTTTAAACAGTATTCTGAATTAATTTCATGTCTTCTCGTAGCCGAACAAAATACGAGTTATTTATGAAAAATCATGAATCTCAACTAACCGAAACAACACCATTCCCTGAAGTGAATGCTGTGAATTTTAATAATAATCGTGGTCGAGGTCATGACCATGGAAGAGGAAGAAATAATTATTATTTTTGTGGTGGTCATTCTAATAATTTAAATTTCAAAAGAACCACACAAAATGATGACCACAAAGGAAAAACTCCACAAGATAAGAGTTTAAAAGTGTTGAAAATGAATGCTTTCGATGCGGAATGACTGGACAATGGTCACGTATTTGTCGTACGTCAAAACACTTAGTTAACCTCTATCAAGTCTCTCTGAATGAAAAAGAAAAAAATGTGGAAGCAAATTTTGTATACCAGGATAATGACATATTTGACCCATCCCATATGACAAATTTGAATGTGGCGGACTTCTTTGAATCTCCTGAAGAGATGATTGGCACAGTTGATGTAACATCAAGTGTTTCTTTTGATTTTGAGAATATCTAGACTTAATGTTATTATTTTCTTTTATCTATCTTCATATTTTTTTAGTAACTTTTGTATATTTTAAGTGTTGTTTTTCTTATTGTAATTATTTTCTTTTAATGAAGAAACATGGATCATATTCATATGTTGGGTGTTTCAAAAAAGAGCAAAGAAGATCTATGTCTAATAGACAGTGCAAATATACACACATACTTACAAACAAAAAATACTTTTCCAAATTGACAATGCTGAAAGTAAAAGTAAATACAATATCAGGTTCTGCAAACTTGATCAAAGTTTTTGGAAAAGAAAATATTATTTTTCCTAGAGGAACAAAATTTCAATTGACAATACATTGTTCTCTAGTTAATCAAAGAAAAATCTTCTAGGTTTTAAAGATATACATTACAATGGTTATCAAATTGAGATTGATAGTAAGAATGATGTGGAATATCTATATATCATACCCACTATCTCAAATGAAAACGTATATTGGAAGAGTTGTCTGCTTTATCTTCTGGATTGTATTATACTCATATACGAGTAATTAAAACATATACAACAATGAACCTAAAGTTCACGAATCCAGACATATTTACAATTTGGCATGACCAACTGTGTCATCCAGGATCAATAATGATGAGAACAATTATTGAGAATTCAAATGGACATCTATTAAAGAACGAGAAGATTCTTCAATCTAATGAATTATCATGTGATGCTTACTTTCAAGGAAAATCGATAATTAGACCATCACCAGCTAAAATGGGGACTGAATCACCTGCATTTTTAGAACGAATTCATGGTGATATATGTGGACCTATTAACCCATCAAGTGGACAATTTAGATATTTTATGGTATTAATAGATGTATCTAGCAGATGGTCACATGTGTGCTTATTATCAAGTCAAAATCTTGTATTCGCAAGATTACTTGCTCAAATAATTAAGTTAAGAGCACAATTTCTTGATTATACAATTAAGATCATTCGTCTTGATAATGCTGGTGAATTTACATCTCAAGCTTTTGATAATTATTGTATGTCAATTGGAATAAGTGTTGAACATCCTGTAGCTCATGTTCATATACAAAATGGTTTAGCATAATCATTTATAAAACGTCTACAATTAATTGCAAGACCATTACTTATTAGAACTAAGCTTCCTTCACTTGTATTGGGATATGCTATTTTGCATGCATCGTCACTTATACGCATTAGGCCAGTAGCTTATCATAAGTATTTGCCATTACAATTAGCTTATGGTTATGAGCCAAATATTTCCCATCTGAGAATTTTTAGATGTGCAGTATATGTTCCAATTGCTCTACCACAACGCATTAAGATGGGTCCTCAAAGGAGGTTAGGAATATATGTTGGATATGATCTCCCATCAATTATTAAATATCTTGAACTCCTGATGAGTGATGTATTTACTGCACGATTTGCTGATTGTCATTTTAATGAGACAAATTTTCCAACATTAGGGGGAAGAATTAAGAAGTTGGAAAAAGAAATTATATGAAATGCATCGTTATTGTCTTATTTAGATCCCCGTGCAGATCAATGTGAACTTGAACATCAGAAAATAATTCATTTGCAAAATATAGCAAATCAACTACTAGTTGCATTTATAGATGCAAAGAAAGTAACTAAATCACATATACTAGCTGCAAATGTTACATCGAAAATTGATATCCCAACACAACAAGTTGTCACAAATGAGTTTGGAACATACCAGAAGCGTGGTAAACCAGTGAGTTCCAAAGATAAAAATCCTCGAAAATAAAAAATAATTAATAGTCAAAATACCAATAAAGAAATCCTTGACATAACTAGTGAGGAAGGTGAAATACCTAAAGATAATAATGGGATTTTAATAAACTATGTCATCTCCAGAAAAAAGATGGAATCAAACTAATGTAATTATTGGCAACATTTTTGCGTATAATGTTGCTTTTGATATTATATCTGAAAATAAGGATCTTGAATCAAAATTTGTTGAAGAATGTCGACTTAGAAAATATTGACTTCAGTGGAAAGAAGGAATCGAGGCAGACTTAAACTCACTTTCAAAACATCAGGTTTTTGGACCAATAGTCCAAACACCAGAAGGTGTTAAGAGTGTAGGATACAAATGGGTATTTGTGAGGAAAAGAAATGAAAATAATGTGGTCAAAAAGATATAAAGTAAGACTATTTGCACGAGATTTTTCACAAAGACCTGGTATTGATTTTGAGGAGACGTATTCTCCGATGGTAGATGTAATTACATTATGATATTTAATTGGCTTGACTGTGTATAAAACTATGGATATGCATCTTATGGATGTAATCACAACATATTTATATGGATCTCTTGATAATGATATTTATATGAGAATCCCATAAGGATTTAAGGTACCTGAAATATATACATCAAATTCTCAAGAATGGTATTCAATAAAGTTACAGAGATCACTATATGGATTGAAACAATTAGGACGGATATGGTACAATCGTCTGAATGGATATTTATTGAAAGAATGATATCAAAATAATCCCGTGTGTTTTTATAAAGACATCACTATCAGGATTTGCTATTATAATTGTATATGTTGATAACTTGAATATAATTGGAACTTATGAAGAGCTTTCAAAAGCAATAGAATATCTTAAGAAAGAATTTGAGATGAAAGATCTCGAAAAAACAATTTTTTTTCTTGGTTTGCAAATTGAGCATTTAGCAGATGGAATATTTATTCATCAATCAACATATACAGGAAAAAGTTTGAAAATATTTTATATAAATATTCCAATAGAAGTATGTTCATTGGATATAAAGAAAGATATATTTCGACCTCGAGATGATAATGGAGAACTTCTTGGTCCTGAAGTACCATATCTTAGTGCACTTGATTCACTTATGTATCTTGCTAATAATACAATACCAGATATTGAATTTTCAGTAAATTTATTAGCTAGATATAGTTCTTCTCCTATAAAAATACATTGGAACGAAATTAAGTATATACTTCCTTATCATTAAGGAACAATCGATATGGGTTTGTTTTATTCAAATAAATCAAATTTTGATCTAGTTGGTCATATAGATTCTAGATATTTATCTGATCCACATAAAGATAGGTCTCAAACAGGTTATTTGTTCACGTGTGGAGGAACTGCTATATTATGGCGATCGGTAAAACACACCATAACAACCACTTCTTCAAATCATGCTGAAATTCTTGTAATTCACAAGGCTAGTTGAGAATATGTATGGCTAAGGTCAATGACTCATTACATTCGTAAAACATGTGGCTTGTCTTCTAATAAAAATCTTCCAACAATATTATACGAAGACAACACAGCTTGCATAGCCCAAATCAAAGGAGGATATATTAAAGGAAATAGAACAACGCATATTTCAGCGAAACTTTTCTGCACTCATGATCTTGAAAAAAAATGACGACATCACTGTACAATAAATTTGTTCGAAGGATAATCTGACAGACTTATTTACAAAAGCATTACCAACCGTAACTTTTGAAAAAATGGTACCCAACAATGGAATACGGCAACTTAGAGATCTTAAGTGATGTTTATGTGAGGGGGAGTAAATATATTATATTCTTTTAGGACTATGTATTATATGAAATATGTAATCTTTTTCCTTCACTAGGGTTTTTTCCCATTGAGTTTTTCCTAGTAAGGTTTTAACGAGACATATTTCATATATATATATATATATATATGGACATCTAAGGAAGAGTATTATGAATATTATAATAATAAATAGATGGTCATTGCTTAGTGTCCCAAAGCCATGTGTCACCCTTCATATTGTCCATGTGCCTTGTAATTATTCATGCTTGGTGTCCATGTAAGTTCACATCTTACTTGCCACTTTGCCTATAAATAGTGGCATTTGGTGGATCGTAAAATCACACATACATTGGTGTGAATTTCACTTCTACTATTTTTCATATTAAGTTATTCTATGTTTTAAATTATTTTGTTTTATATTATATCTTATATATTTAATATTATTATAAAAATATATTATTATATTATATTTTCTCTATATTTGTGTTCTCATTGTATTCCTTAAATTCACAACAATTTACAATTTGTGAGATATTTGTTGCTCTCTTTCTATAAAGGAAATCCTTGATTTTGTTCCTAATAAGATAAAACCATTTGTTTGGATATAGAAGACCAACCTTAGAATTTCATTAAAGCCACGTTTAACTCGGTGTTCCGTTGATTGCATATGTTATTGTTTATCTATGTTCCGTAATCGTAATAAACTGTGGAGCATGCCTCCAAAATCTATAATCAAAATGTACAATTATGAACTCTAGAGCATGCCTCTAAATTCTCAATTTGATTATATTTGAAAATTACATGGACACACAACCTTTGTCATTACTGTTACCACTACTGTTGAAGATATTATTACTTAACAATATGATAATTATGAATTTGTCACATTTACTTTTACCTTTACCATTATAATTACTGTTTTTATTACTGATAGGGTAAAACGGAAATTGTAACTGTAATGACCCGAGTTCAGGAGGGGTACATGAATGAACTGATATCATATCCGAATGAGAGGGATCCTGAGGACATGAAAGTATGGTTAAGAAAGGTTTAAAAGAATTGAAAGTTACTATCTATACCAACAAGGTGCACCTTCCTTTTTGGTGCCTCAATCATAAGAACTCCAAGTGAGGATGACGTAGCCAGGTCACAGGGAAATGGACATATTAGTAATTCTAAGTAAACGAGTTAAAAAAACAATCCAATTACGTTTGTAATTCAGGCCCATTACGATTAATTCATCAATAGAATCTCATTACGATTACACCAATTTTCATTATGCATTGGTAAACTGGCCTAAATACTAAACAAATTAGAGTATTTATAGTTTTTCTTGAGAATAATGTGGAGTGAACTTCTGACCTCAAGGTTGGTAGTACAAACTTTATGCTTGAACTATGCTCATGTTGAAGAGTATTTACAATTTATAAGGGTATGTTTCAAACTTCATACATTTAAATTAGATCACGTTTATTAAACTTTAATGAAAATTGATGTAATTGTAATAGGATTCAATTGATAGATTAATTGTAATGGGCCACAATCGAAGACATAATTAGATTGTTTTTCATCATGTTTACTTAAATTATGAATCTGTCATATTTACCATTACCTTTATCTTTACCGTTATCTTTTGAGGTAAAATAGTCATAGTAATGATAAAGGTAAAGGAAAAGGTGAATGTAATAGTAAATGTGAAAAATTCATAATTTTCATGATGTAATTGTAACAATGATGGTAATAATAACGATATAAGCGTAAATTCCAGATATAATTGGATTGAATACCTTTGACTCGTCAATCCGTTTGCGTTTTTTGTTACATATTTGGAAGTGAGTCCCATATGTTAAATGGGTACGGAGCACAGGTAAATAATACAAATGTAATAAAATGGGACCCACTTTTTAAATTATCATGAATTTATTATGTTTCTCTAGGTAAACGTGGCCTAAATCCAATAATCATTTTATTGTCCACACATCTAGAGAAAGCACATACTTCCACATTATATATAGAAAAAGTACGTCAACGTGTAACGACAAGAAATTTATGAAAAAAAATTAATGAATCATAGATATAATAATAAGAAGAACACAAATCCCTTAGAAATATAGAAGCTAAACTCGAACGAACTCGATCGAGATAACCAAAACATTGCTATCGTCTTTAAAAGGAATGAATAGAGATGAGAATGCCTTATGAAAAGAAAACGTTAGGAGAGAAGAATTAAGAGTAGTCGTTCTCATGGATGTTGGATTCATTCTGCAGCGTTCATGTGTGGTTCTAAAAGACCAACCCTTCTTCATAATTGATGTATATGTACTTAATTTCTTTTACAACTTGGCCTCTATATTCAAGCAAATATTTTTTAATATAATAAAATTGATTAAAATTTTTTCTATTTAATTTTTTTCATTATCCAACAAGAATTATATGATTTTTTTTTTTTAAAAAATATAATATACAAATTTCTGACGATCTATCATTAATAAATAGTGAAATTTTATTATATTTATAAATAAATTTGTTCATTTTTTTTATTTGAAAATCATCCTAAAAATATATCATACTTTGAAAAAAAAATTGAAATTAATTATACTTTAAAAAAAAAGAATTTACTAATTTATTAGCTATAGTCAATTTTGGAGCACTTGCATATATATGGCAAAAGAAAAAAAAACAATTATAGAGGGACACTTGTAAGAATAACAAAAATATTATTAAATTTACAAATTTAGGCATGGTTTTTCAAAATTTGAAAATATAACCAAAAAAAAAAAAAAAAACAAAACAAAAAAAAGAAAGGAGACATAAAAGCAGATTTTGTTTTTATTGTTCCAAATTTATTGTTATTGGTGTATTAGCATGTATATCAATATTAGATGTGATATACTTTATATATATGGTATATCAATCATTTGATATACTTTATATCTAATATATCAATTGATTAAATACTAAACATAAAGAAGTAAGCATAAAGTATGTAAGTTATACAATGGATGTACCAAATTTATCATTCATAAACTATATTTATCATTCAATAAGTGATTGTTCATTTAATAATATTCGTGGACTGAATTTCAATATTTATTGATCTTTTGTAGAATATTATTTTTTCTAGTACATTATAATGAACTTATAATGTAGTTCAGTCTGTTATGCTAGTAAATCATTTTCACTGAATAATGTTGATAAATTATTGTTACACTTGAAATTTAATTTTGAACATGTATGTTGATATATAATCTATACTATTTAAAATGAGTTATGGAGAGGAACATTCGTTTTCCACTTTTGTCCCTTTTGGATGATTGTTAAGGGTTATTTTGCCATCTTTTAGATGATGGTGATATGATTATCTTGAGCAATTTGACAATTAAATCAATTATAAATACATTTTAAATACTTTATTTTATCATTCATGTGAATTTGTTTTCAAATTTGGGTTTTAATTGATTTTTTATTACAAATCTATCCAATTTTGCTTTTTCACGTTATTTTTTTCTGAATTTAAATAAAAAAACATGTTATCTAAAAATTTTTAAACAAAAAATCAAATCCAATTAAGATTTGGAGTCTAAATTTGTTCAATAAATAGCTAAATTCAACCATGATTTGGTTTCAGTGTTTTGATCTTTTCTAAATTTAAAGAAAAAATCAGGTTATCTAAAACTGAAAAAAAAAATGACTTTATTTTGTACAAAAACTTTATTTTATTAAAATTAAAATTAATGGGTTTATTTACCATATTTTAATTTCTGTGTGAACAACATTTTTATTTAGGTTTTAGATTTAAGATTTTTATCTTCTAAATTGTGATTAAAAAATATTAAAATAATTCAAAAAATGAACAACATAATGCACAATATTTAATAAAATCCTATACAACTTTTGTGAAAAGATGTTACATTTTAAAATTTTATAGCACGTGCATTATACGTAGTAATAAACTAATTGATATATAAAAGATCAATGTTAATATTATAACTTTGGCAAGAATAAGAGTATTTCTTTAGCAAATGACAAAGTCCAAATGTAATTTTCTGAATTTTAACAAAAAGAAAAGGGGAAATCTATTTAAGCCATATAATATTAGGTGGTGTATCAATTGAAATTTCAAACTAATATTTTTTTTCCTATTTGAACTCTAAGCTTTCTTAAAGTTAATATATTTAGATCATTCGTTACTGATTTATAGTTACTAGTTAAAAAAAAAAAGAACGTGCAATGCACGTGATTAAATTTTGTAAAAATTTAAATATTTTTTGTTCGGTTGAATAATAAGCATTTGACATAAATTTAGGGTGTGTTTGGAATGTATTTTTCAAATGTTTAAATAAAAAAATAAGTCATTTAGAAAAAAAATTGAAGGGTTTGGCAACTACGTAAAATAGCTTTTAAAAGGTATCTCAACAATTTTCATTAAAAAAAAAAGTATTTAAATAAAAACAAGTTTCTTAAAAAATACTTTTTCTTAAATCAATACAAATGGCCCTTAGTAATGGTAAAAATAGTTGCACAAACTATATGTATTTTGTTTTTGTTTAACATACCATAAAAATAAAATAAATTGGATATAGATGAAAATTTTTTGTATACAAATTTTTACGATAAATAAATATACTTTTCATTAAGTTGAAATTATAAATATATTTGATCTCAAATTTTAAATTTGAAAATAATAGAAGAGATAGAAATGAAAAAATTGATGTACAAAATTAAAATGCATATGATGTAATTTAAACAATAGTCATAAACTAAAATTATAAAGTGGTAGCATAACAAAATATTACCCACATGATTTTTTTTTTTCCTTCCTTTGAATTGATTAGCTTTTGGAGGGAAAAAAATAAAAATAATGCAGGGTTGAATTAGAGAATTTTAAAATAAAAAATAGCATAAATAGACATTAAGTTTTTAAATTATTTAAATTTGTATTAGCTAAATATATATTTTATTTATTTAATATTTTAACTATTTAAAAAGGCTAGTTGCATAAATAGAATTTAAGCTTAAAATAATAGAATATGTAGTATAAGAATAAAATAATTGCATATATAGATAAAAAAAATGGTAAAAGACTAAAAAATTAATGCCTAGCCACCATTTTGCTCACTTCTTTTCGGTTTTCTCA
>NC_052355.1:15477233-15533458 GCF_009727055.1 Benincasa hispida | reverse complement strand
AAAATAATAGAATATGTAGTATAAGAATAAAATAATTGCATATATAGATAAAAAAAAATGGTAAAAGACTAAAAAACTCATATCTAGCCACCATTTTATTCGTTTCTTCCCGGTTTTCTCAAATTAAAAGCTATCAGTGATTATCAATGATAGCTTCTATCAATTGCTATCGATGATAGTTGCTATCAGTGATAGTTTTCAATTTTAGAAAAATTAATACAATCTTGCAATATTAGCTTTTAATTTGCTATCAATTATTAGTAGATATCATTGATTCACTTTCATCAATTGAAATCAACGTTGAAATATTACTACTTAAGGCTATCAATGACTATCAATGATAAATTTATAAATAGTGATCAACTTTGAAAGAATACCAACAACTTGATTACCATAGTAGTTATTACTAATAATCTTTTGTCAGGACTATCACTGATAGTAGCTATCAGTCATTATTACTGATAAACTTTCATCAGTTAGAATCAACCTTGAAATATTAACACTTAAGGCTATCAATGATAGATTTCTATAACTGGTTATCACCTTTGAAAGAAACTCGATATATAGATATCACCTAAGTTTTGTCACCGATATCACTAACATCACTCATATTGTGGTTTTCAGTGATTGCTTCTTTCACTGATAACATCACTAATAAGATGTTATTAATGATCTCACCGATATCATGCTATCAGTGATAGTTTTCTATCACCGATAACGTGCTATCAGTGGTAGTTTCTATCACTGATAACGTGCTATCAGATAGCTTCTATCATCAATAACATGCTATTAGTATTAGCTTCTATCACTGATAGCATGCTATCAATAGTAGCTTCTATCAATTATAGCCACTAAACACCTTTTTGCCCCTTTCTTGTCCTTTCCAAACATTTATAAGTCCCTTTTATTTTCGTTGATAGCTTCTACCACTGCTAAACATGCTATTAGTGATAACCTATGAAGCACAGACACAGATACAGCTACATGATACGGCTAGGATCAGATATGGCGATTCATCAATTTCTAAAAAACTAAGATACGGATACGTCTAAGGATACACCATTTTTTATATATATATTTCTAAAAAATAAGAATACTGATACGTTGAATATACATTTTTTCTTTTAAAAAATATAGGATATAGATAAATTTAGCATATAAGTTAATAATATTAGCACAAAATAGAATACAAACACTGAAATATAATATAAAAAAAGCAACATCTAAGATGTTGAAGTACAAGAGTTAATAAAATGCAATAGAAAAGTGACTCATATTGCAAAGAAAAAGAAGAAGATTAGAGAGAAGTATGAAGATAAACGAAGAACTTATTGTTGAAGATATCCAAATGGTTTATATTTTTGTGGATGAAATGGAGATTAGATGATTATAGTCTAAGGTTTGATCTGTTATTTGATTTTTTTTCTTTTAGTTTTGGACTCGAGTAGTGAACTTTTTAAATAGGTTGCCTAATTTTAGATTGGGAAAGATTAGATAGGTTACTTGTTTTTTTTTTCTTTAGAAAAAGTATACATAGAAATAGATTCGTCAAATCGCATTTTAGATACGTATCTGGAAAGTATCTGAAAGTATAGATACGTCAAATCGCGTGTCAAATATGTATCTGGGAAGTATCGGTATCCGATATGTGTTTGATACTGATTTTTTGTCTCACATGAAGTATTTGTGCTTCATAGGTGATAACTTCTAGGCATTCTACTTACATTTTAGTTCAAGATTTAACTTTATTAATTAAATTCACTAAGTTGGCTATCAATGTTATATTTCTATAAGTGACTATTAACTACGAAAATATAATCGAAGATTAAACTATAATGATAGAAAATATTATTGGCTATCACTGATAGACTTTCATTTGCTATTTATATTTATTATTTGTTATAATAATCAAACTTGATGATTGACTTGTTGGTGTTAAGTCATACTTCAGAAAAAAAAAAAGAAAAATAAAAAATAAAGGAAAGAAGCAAAAATCGGATAAAAGAAAAAATAAAATAAAATAAAAAGGAAGAAGCAAAAATTGAGAAAGAAAATAAAATTAAAAAATTAAAAAAAAAGAAGAAGAGAAAGAAAATAAAAAGATTAAAAAAAGTGTGCAACAAGTTAAGACAAAGGAGGACGAGATTGAAAATTAAAAAAAAAATAAAAAATTGACTAGTCAACTCATCTATATTTACAAATATTTTAAATATATAATATATTTTTAGATTTTTTCTCTTATTATACACTGTATTACAAATATCCTATTTAAAATGGAACAATTTTGTACTATTTTTTTTTAAGCTGCTTAATTCTTATTTTATTTTATACAAATTTGTTCTTAATTTCATAAAAGGATATTATGTGTAATCCATACATAAAAAAAACATTCATAAAGGAACATATATCTATGAATCCCTAATTTTACGTGGAAAACTCTAACTATTTTTTTGGTTATATTTAACTCCATTTTCAAATAAATTATCAATAAATAGTCATATCATTTTCAATAAATACTTAAAAAAAATAGAATAATTTACTTACAAAATCTTTATTTGAAGATTTGAAAATTTATAAAATCTAAACAATAACAAACCTATTGAAAAGAAGAAACTAGTTTTAATTTTAAACCAAAAATAGAACCTTTCGTTTAAATTAAAACAATTGCAAAAAATATCGCTAAACTATCACTTATGTTTTTTTCTTCTTAAAATCTTTAAAAATTGAAGGTTCATAAAATATCATGCAAAAAAAAAAAAAAAAAAGAAGAAGAAGAAGAAGAAGAAGAAGAAAAAATACTTACACACATTCTAACGGATAATTTTGGGATGAAAAATTCTAAATAGTTTTGAATTATATTTAACTTCATTTTCAAATAAAATGATCAATAAATAGTTATATCTCCTTTAAAATTAACTCAAAATTATCTAAATACGATTATTCTTTCTAAAATTTTCACCAAATAGCACAATTAGAATTATCACGTATATAACTCTTTCTAATTTGGTGGAAAAATTAGTAGACGAGGAGGATGTGAAAAATCAATCAAATGATTTTTGAAAATCATTCTTTCTAAAAATTAGTAGACGAGGAGGATTTTTTTATTTAAGGAATTTTAATGCACGTGTGACTGTTATAAACCAATGATTTTTAAAAATTAAATTTCTAATAGAGTGCCTAAATTAATACACCTATATAAAAATTTAACGGTTAAATTGATACTAGTTTTATTTTGAGATTTTAATTAATACATCTCAAAATTTTCATATACAACAAATGATTAAGGAAAACTATTCACACAAAATAGTAAGAATTTAATCTTTCTTGACAGAGTCTATTCACACAAATGAATTTAATCTTTCACATTCTTCAATATTTATTGGTCACTACCCCATTATTTATTTTTCTTTCTTACTTTTTCTTTTTTGTGTTACGTCCAAAGTCCCATTTATTTTCCTTTTTTCTTTTTCATTTTTTTCTTTTTTTTTGAGACCTATTTTTGGGCTACATTAAACAATGAGATCTAAAATCCTTTGCGAAAAAAAGAAAAAGAAAAAGAAAAAGGAAAAGGAGATTTAAAAGATTATGAAGATTTTATGATAATCTAGTCATTGTCCATTTATGGTAGATTACGATTGTCATCAACAATAGTCTATACTATACACCACTGTTGACCATAACATGTGGTCTACAATATATATGACTATGGTCCTCATACTATGGTCTATTCTAATAATGGTAGTTTTATTATTGATTGGAGTGTTAACGTCCACTAAAATGAAAATTAGATTCCAACTGACTCATAGAAATTATAACAACTTGACTTCTTGAGATTTGTAACTAGAGTCATTATTACCATGTATGTAATTCAAAACCAAACAGGTTAACCATTTTAACATAAAGTAAGAAAATCCGCATTAAAATAATTTCATGAATTGTCAAAATAAATTTTAGTAAGGAATCTCTAAAGATGTTAACAAAAAGAAATACTATATCTAGAACGGTCATTTAAAGGTTTGTTAGCTCTGGAAAAGAGCTAATTTTATGTCTCTAATCTCACTTGCTTGTTAGGTTTAATGTGTTTAATTTTCTATTATTGTAGGAACTTGAACAACTCATACATTTCGGAGGACTATGTGTCATTCGGAGTTGATTTAGAGCTAATGAGAGTGATATCAAGTATCCGGAGCTTTAAAGAATGTGAAATGACAAATTTGTCCCTAAGAGCCAATGCAGCTGCGCCACGCGTCGCACCATAAGATAGTAGCATGGAACTAGAAGTAACATAGCTGCGCTCCAAAGATTGAAGAAAAAAGGAAAGGTCATGAGCACCCGCGACTGAGCATGAGGCACAGCGTTCCTACTGTCCTACGGTTCAATAGCAGGGCATCCAAGGGCCTAGCGCAGCTGTGTTGTACCGCGCCACGACGCCATCTCGTTTTCTTTATATATCTCTTCATTTTTTTTAGAATTCAAGTATGCAGAAACTTATGGAGGAACAGGAGAGGAGTGAAATTTCTTCTTCATCTTTTCTGTTATTTTAGCTTAGGATTTTACATTCTTTTAGGTTGTGAACTTGGATTTGTAGCTCTCCCTTTTCGTTTTGCCTATGGATCAGTGAGGCAAGGATTTTTCCCTAATTTTGGAAGCAAGACCTATGTTAATTTTATGAGATTTTTTTTTGTTGATGAACCAAATGTATTTTGATTTTATACTTTCTTTGAATCTGATATAACTTCTAGATGTGCATTTGTATTCGAATTGACTCTCCCTCCATAGTTGTGTATTGTCATCGCTAATCAATGTACGTTTGTTGGATCTATTTCATTGTTTGGCGAAGAAGATTTGACTCAAATACCATCCGATTTCTGTTTGTTTATAACTAACTTGTATAACAGTTAGCTGGTATAACCTTATAAATACTACTGTTTCAAATTTGATATACACACAAACACACACATACAAAGTTATCAACATTTTCTTAGTTTTCCTGCAAATATCAAATTTGTAAGCAATCTTTATTAAGTAAAAGATTTCAAATCTTCTCGTGGACGTAGGCAACTTTGCCGAACCACGTAAACATTGTCTCTTTCTTCTTCCCTTATCTTTCTTGTTAAATCGAGTAATTCTTTATTGCAAATCACACGGCATCATTTACATTTCAAATCGCATCGAGTAACAAGATTATCGAGTTAATCGTGCATCGATTCATCGCTATCGAGTAGCTCCGATTATATTATTTTCACTTTCGAGTCACATCGAGTATTGTTCAAGAACCGTCAAGGACGATCGAATATTAGTTATTTTGTCATCAAGTTGCATTGAAGATTTAATAGAGACTAGTTAGACGAAGAAGGGAATTCTAATCGAGGATCGAGTAGCAAGTAGTCGAGCACCGAGTTCCGAGTATCGAGAATTTGGAATAATTGTTCTGAGCCAATTCTCCATTTGTCCTACGTTGATCTTGAGTATTTGGGATTTGTGAAGGGTCATCAGTTCAACAGTCGGGCTTGAATCACCTATGTAGCAAATAATCGAATTATGTATTCCATTGCTAACCTATAAGCAATACTGCAAAAATTGTATTACTTGACGTTTTTTTACGGTCACGTATCAATGTTACTTGACGTTTTTAAAAACGTCAAGTAATCTCGTGTCAAGAATAAGAGAATTTTTTTGACGGACTAAAATCGTCAGCTGTAATTTACTTGATATGTTATAATTATCAAGTATATGAGATTTGTTGAGTTCTTTTAAGTGTTAAGTATCTAACTTCTTGACATTTAATATGGATCAAAGTTATCATAACTTGACAACTTTTACTTGTCAAATATAATTTCTTCTTGACACCCAAAAAATGACAACTTAATTAATACTTGATATGTTTTGCTTGTCAAGTTTATATGCATTTTTTTAAAAAAAATATTGTACAATTAGAAATTACCTATATAATTGCTCATCTTTTGAGATCCAACAATCGTATTGATACATATAAGACAAAAATATTCATCAACCAATTAAATAACACACATTTCCAATCTTGTCAGCCATATAAACAAATAATATATATTTACAATTTTATGTCTATAACGTTACTAAATCATCATTTATATGAATAATTAAAAAGTTACAATTCTATATAAATACTTTCAATATTACAACACTAACAACCTCATGAACAATATATAAACATAAGAACTAAACACTAAAAAAATTCTTAAAAGCACACTTCATCCCACAAATAAGCTCCAAACGTACTTTGAACAAACAAACCAAAAAAAAAAAAAGAAAAAAAGAAAGAGAGGCTTCCTCCCCATAGCCATGGTTGTATACATACTTTAAGGAAAATCCTCCTCACGTCCTACAAGAAATAGCAAGACAAAAAAAAGAATAGTAGGAACTGAGACATTTTAACAAGAAGATTGGACAGAAGAAAAAGATCTAGGTCCCCACCATAGTGTCAAGAACATAAAGCATGTCTTCCAGAAATATTATTGGAACATCATGAATCATATACTTCTTTAAGAAAGCTTATAGTTTCTTTTTGCAATTTTCTGGTCACTAGAACTTCCAAAATTACATTTGAGGTCCAAACAAATCATAGGAAAACTTTGAAAAGTGCTTCTAAGGACCTAGATGTTCTTTTTAACCTCTAGAAAGTCATCAATATTAATGCAATTTCAATTTCAATAACAATTTTATTGAAAAAAATTCTTCAATAGTAATTTTATTGATAAATAGAATATGTTTTCATGTTCACGAATTGCGAGTTTTAAGACATTCCCAACACCGAAGAATCTAGATTGTTATATTTTCTAGAAATATACGGGAGGAGAGGAGAATCCAAAGAGAAAGAAGGGCGCAAGCCGCACAAAACAAACACATAAGAATATGAGTTTGGAGAAGAAAGGTTTGAAGAAGTGCAACCAATGGTTGAGCGAGAGAAGACACTTAGAGAGCTCGTCGTCCCGAACACCATGCAACAACCGCTATGCATTATGTACCCTGAGATGACAGGTATATTCGAACTTAAATTTGACTTAATTCACTTACTTTCTTCATTCTCTGACCTTGTAGGTGAAGACCCACATAAACATCTCAAAGAGTTACATCTTGTGTGCATCGATATGAAGCCAAATAGAGTGATCCAACCTCTCCCTTTAGTCGAGTGTATTAGATAACCTTCTAGAGTATATTCTAGAACCTTTCAGTCTCTTACTCTTCCTATTCTATAAATAAATCAAACTTATGAAGCACGATTCATAAGACCTCGATCCATTTCATTTCCATATCCACCTTATGAGATCCACTATCTAATAGAACAACCACTCTGAATTTCATATGATACAACAACTACAAATGACTCTTCTACTCTATGATATTGACTAGTTTGAATCTTCTTAGATATTCATTTCTTCTATCTCATTAGTCTAGTATTCGAGCATTGATATAGATTCCCGCTTACCATTGGACAGTCACTATGTATGTCACTTGCTTTCACTCATTAGAAGAAGATATGAGACTTAGCTATTCATTCTGGAAGTTACTATACTATGCTTAACTCTTCCTATGTCTGCTTGAACAGGAAAGCCTTACGATAAACCGTTAGCCCTACCGGTCCTGTTCAGTGGGGGCCTTTTCCCAGGCAGGGTGAAATCCTTTCAAATCTCGAATTACTAAAAAGTACGTCTGTCCAATCACAAAAATCATCTGCCCGCCTCTTGAGCGGATTAGCGGATGGAGCATATCGGTTCATGCCATCAATCCTCCTTTGCTTTTTCTACTCATGGCATTCTCTTAGAAATGGAAGATTGATCTTGCTCATATGTACTTTCTTTGATCTTCTTTCTTGTCGGATTCTCTGGGGGATAAATAAAAAAAAAGTATATACCCCAGACTCGCGATTCGGGGATTTCCCTGGCTAGGATGGATGCAAAAGTCTGTCCCTGCTCTTTCTTACTTACTTACTAATTGGCTTTTTCTACCTTGGCAATAAGGGTGGTGCTAGGGGAATGCCAAATCCTACTTGCCTGACTGTGAGACCGACTGGTCGAATAGAGATGAAAGTCGGCCATAGTGATCCGAGAGTTCCATGTGGAAGGGCTCTCGCTCAACGGATCAAAGGTAAGCAGGGGATAACAGGCTGATGACTCCCAATAGCTCTTATCGACGGAGTCGTTTGGCACCTCGATGTCGACTCGGCAACCGTATTTGGAAACAATGATTAGTGGATATTGGTACTGTCACTGCACAGCAAGAGAGCAAATAAACATGAGGGTCTTTCCCTTTTCCTTTAAAGGGGATGCCAAAGATTGGCTATACATTCTGCTGCCTAGGAAGAGATGCAATAACAGTTTCTACAGAAGTTCTTTCTAGCTTCATGTGCTACGGGCATCCTAAAAGAAATTTTTAGCATCTTGCAATATGGGAGGGAGACACTTCACGAGTACTGGGAGCGCTTCAAGAGTATATGTGCCAAATTTCTACATCATTAGATTCTTGATCAGTTATTGATCCAATACATCTGTGAGGGATTGTTGCAAAATGATAAGAACAACGTTGATGTTGAGGGGGAGCCCTAGTCAACAAAACTCCAATCGAGGCAAAGAAGCTCATAGCAACCATAACGACTAACACCCAACAGTTTGGAACCTGTGCTTATGTGAGGTCCTTCACAAAAACTATGCCAACCAAATGCATCAATGATCTCGGTAATGTATTTAGGCAGTGGGGATCTCTTAGGGAAGAACCACATCTTAATTAGTAGGTCGTTAAATTACTTGCGCCAACTTTTGTTCGCTTCTTTTGGTGAGTCCTCTTTGACTACTTTCATTTTTCTTCATCTTTTCTTCTCGTCTCAAGGCTTTCAAGCGCTCTGCTTCCTTATCTAATTTCCTTTTCTTTATTTTTATCTGCTTTTTTTTTCTCTGCCCTTTTCTTATTTTTTGGCATGCATATTTTCTTTATTTTTCTTCTACTTCTCTTTGCTTTCCTTGCTTTTCTCAACTTTAATTTTCTTAAAGTTTCTTTTAATATTCTCAACCTTAGTCATTTTCTTTGCATCACTCTTCTTGCACATTTTTCTTTCAAGCTCTTCAATAGCTTCATCTATCTTATCCTCCACCACTTCCTTCCTATTGAGTTATGTTCTTATTCATGTATGCACAAACACTTGCTCGATGTGATCTAACTAACCTCTACAAAGGCGAACAACTAGCAAGAATCTAATCGAGAAAGCGTCCTAATTATTAATTAAGGTCGAAAAGGCCATACCCCAACTAATCTACATGTTTCTAAATTCTATTGGGTTCGATAGCAGCCATATACACTTAAAAACATTATGATTTAGGATTCAATTGTGTCGATTAATTGTCAGAAAAGCCATGTTCAATTAACCAGTTTTATCTTTGAACCTAGTGATGCGTGAACGCAAGCGTACGTATCGAAGTAATAAATCCCAAAATAGGGTATCGTCCTCAGGGACTGGCATGGCAAATTTTTCCTAAACTTAGCTATCACAGTTCTTCCTCAATTTTATCCAGACAACCAAAAGATGATTTTTATTAATGACTACAAAGACAAAAATTCAATCACACACAAATACAATTCAGAGCAAAATTAATCCAGGGTGTTGTTTCATTTAGGAAGTACAACGATTTATGATATGCAATTGATTGAAATCGATAGACTGAGGCTAGATGTTCTAAAGGAAATCCTCTCTCGAACTCAAACCTTCCTAATAACTAACCATCGACTTGAATCTCTTCCATCGCTTGAATAGTTACAACATTAAGACTGTTTAATTGCACCCCTTATTATTCTAAATTCATTCTCATGCAATTTCGAATAATAATTTAAATTATTGGGTCCAGGGATTTAAATTCTCTCTTGAGACATCTAATTAACTTAAGTTCATTCAATTAATGGAAAGTTAATCAAAAGCTTTAAGCACAAACAATTTAGAAATCTATGCAAAACCAATCAATTGTAAAATCATATACTCGACGTAACATCCCTAAAATCCATAAAGACCCTAGAAATGGAGTTTAGCCATGCATGATTCTAACACTAATAACAATCAAATAATAAGTCATCATGGCAAAACAATATTATAAACGTAGAAAAATGATCTCCCCTTAATAAGATCGAATCCCAATCACGATCTCCTTGACTCTCACCATGAATTCCGGATTGGTCTTTAATAAAATGCACGTTCTTGATCAATTATTCCTGTCACAATCAGCCCAAAAATGCTCTCAGATCAACCTTCAATCAAAATCTTGAGCTTTCAGCCGAAACGGTTCAAAATCACTCTGATTTTCTCTATATTGACTTGAATTTTTTTGAGTAAAAACCTCTAAAATTTTCACCTCCCAGACCTGGCGATGCAAAAACATTTTTATAATGCCCTCGCAGCGTCGCAACGTTGCAAATCAGCATTGCAATGCTAGTGTCATGCCAATCAAGCGTAAAGTTCGTAGCGTTGCAACACTGCCCTATTTCCAATTACTCTTGGGTCCGTAGCGTTGCAATGCTCGACCGATGCTGGCTCCCCTGAATTGTTTTCCAAAATTGCCTATTTTCTTGCATCTTGATCCTTGGTTTCTTCCTAATTCCATAGCCAACCCGTAATTTCTCAAATCGGGTTTTTTTTTTTTTTTTTTATCATTTTCGCACAAATTTCTCCTGATGCTTAGTTTCCTAAAATTACTCAATAAACCACATCAAACTAAACAAAACTAGCAATAGTGGTTCTAAATTTGATGGTAATAAAAGCACTTTTTAGATGCTTTTCACCATCCGAAACATAAAACTTTGCTAGTCTCGAGCAAAGTAAAGAAAGAAACACAAAGTAGGAGAAATAATGAATATTGAAATGAAAAGGTTCTAAGCATGCATTCTCTTATTCTGGTTTGATCAGCTTCTCAACATAAACAAAACTCTTCCATAGAAAAATTCATACACATCATAATCATTGAGAGTTTCTAAAGCCAAAACTTTTTATCTCCTGTGTGTGTGACTCCTCTTTTAATTCAAAACTCAACAACTAACTTAAGATTTAATTAAGCTTCATTAGTTTTCCATCTGATCTACGTCAAGGACCAATCACCAAGCATCACCACACTCAAGGAAGTAATATGTCCACTATGGTGCCTGATTTCTGTTTTTATTTTAAATAACAAAAGGACCCTAAACTTGTATCATCTTACCTAGGGGCACTAGCTTTTACACATCTACTACAGAGAACCATACCTAGTCAATTTCCAGGTGTCCTAACTAATCATAGCAAAGACAAGTCTTTTTATCCTTATCCATGCATACACATTACAATTTTAAAATAATAAAATGATGTTTCTTTTAAGCGCATGAGTGCACACTATATTTTTTTTTCACAAAGGCAATAATAATATTCTTTTCTTTCCTCTTAGTCTAACATTACAAACTATGCAAAACACTCTCTAACTAGTGGGGCCCTTCGAGGTGACAACCAACTTGACTTAAATTAATGCTTTGTTCAGTTAAAGGTTCTAAATTAAAGTGGTTCATGCTCAAGATAACAGATGATACAAAGAGGGATTCAGAACAAAGAACACTCAAGACAGAACTATGTTATCCAATTTCTACTTTAATGCATGGCATATGTCATAAGTGACTCATCAACCATTATCATAAGAGAAAGCAACCAAAGAATACAAATCAATCAGCCTCAACATTCTTCTTAATAAAATTTGAACCAAGTTTTCAAAATTTTTCAATTTTTCCTCAAAATCAACAATAACATGCATATATCAATCAACTCCAAAAAAACATGTATAATAGCTCAAATTTCAAGCACAAAGTATGCCCCCACCCCAAACTGAAAAAGGTGCATTTTCCCCAATGCATAACATCTAAAACAATCACAAAACAGATGAGTGATTCAAGTCTGGGTATGAGCGGGGATACACGAATCTGGATGGCGATCTGGTGCTTGAAAAGAAACTTGAGCATCATCTCCAACCTGGGGATCAAAAGAAAAAAATCATGAGGTAGATTTATATACTAAAAGAAGAATAATCAAATAACAAATGAAATAAAATTGAAATAAAACTGGAACACTTGGGTTGCCTCCCAAGAAGCGCTTAGTTTCATGTCCTTAGCTAGACTACGTCCTCAATTCAATCAAACTTTCAAAGTGACTTCATCATTCCATGCACTGAAGCATCTGAGATGAACAATTTTCTTCCATGCTGGCATTCACACAAAAGATTAGTCGAACAACAATCACCAGAAAATTCATAATCCTCTTTCCCTTTGTCCATGAGTTCTATATCTCTCTTCCGAATATAATCTAGAATATTTACCATACCTTCCTTGGAAGATTATACAGAACTACTTACCTTTTTCTTGCCTTTCCTTTACCAAGAGACTGTCCAGAATTTTCACAAACAACTTTATTAATCTCTTGGCACGAACTTACAAGCTTCTCGAGCTAAGAAGAATGAAAAATGTTGAACTTCACCTTCTCATTATTCACCCGAAGTGTAAGCTTGCCATCATATACATCATCAATGTTCTGCCTATTGCTAGGAATGGCCTTCCAAGGATGATGAAAATTTCAGAGTCTTCTTCCATATCTAGGACCGCAAAATCTGCTGGGAAGATGAAATCACCAACTTTAACCAAAACATCCTCTACTACACCACGAGGGTAAGTGAGGGTACAATCTTTTAGCTGCAATGATAAAGGCATCAGATTAATTGAGGCTCCTAAATCACATAAAGCTTTGTTTACCGTTAGATTCCCTATAGTGTACGGGATCGTAAAACTCCTAGGATCCTTCAATTCTTATGGTAGCTTCTTCTGCAATATAGCACTACATTCCTTCTTTAAACGAATTGTCTCATACTTTTCAAACTTCTTCTTTGAAGACAACATTTCCTTCATGAACTTCACATAATTTGGCATGTTCTAGAGCATCTGCAAAAGGAATATTTATGTGAAGCTTCTTAAAAATATCTAAAAATTAACAAACTGATCAATCATTTTTTTTTTCTGAAAGCACTAGGGATAGGGGATTTTATTTAACACAGCAGGTGAAGGTTCAGAACTACTCCCTGATTTGGATGATACAGGAATATCACCATTTTTCCATTGATTCACATTACCAGTTGTAGGACTCAATATCACTTATTCCTCTTTCTGGTTTGTCACGAGATGCACAATATTTTTCCCATTTCTCAAGATTATTGCTTTTCATTCTTCCCTTAGGTTTTTCTCCATTCAGCTAGGGAAAGCTCCTTTGTTCATAGTATTCAATGTAGCAACGATCTGGCTAACCTAAACCTCAAGGTTCTGATTAACTTTCCCATGACTCATTACTGTGCTCTCTAAGAAATTGGTTCAGCTCCTTAACTCCTTTCTGAAATCCCCAAGCAAAGCCTCCACAGATGGTTTCTTTTCAGAAAAATCTGGAGGTCCCTGCAAAACATTCTTATTGTTAGCATTTGAAAAATTCTCATGATTGCGCAAACCTGAGGGATAATGAGTGGGTTGTTTCATTCAATAAGAATTTTGATGGGCTCCTTGAAATTGGTTTTCTTGGCACACATAATTTGCATGCTCAGGGTTAGGTACTTCCCATGATATAGGTCCATTACAAGCTGCCATCAATGAAATCAATGGTTGAGTACCTGTGGACAAGAGACTAATGGCACTAGTCAACATAGTCATCAACACCTTTAAAGCATTTACCTTATCGAGTTCATAAATCCTAGCCACTCGAGGTGAAAATTGTTCTGACGGCCAATTATAGCTCGTGGTAGCCATGTCCTCCAATAATGCTTGAGCAGCATCAATAGTTTTTACAAAAATTGATCACCTGCAACAGTATCCAAGATGAATTTCGTTGTACTGGTCAACCTGTTGTCAATCAAATGGATTTGTAACTAGTCAGGGTATCCATGTTGGGGACACTTCTGCAGCAACTACTTATAGCACTCACATACCTTGAATAACTGCTCGTTCTCTCTCTATTCACAGTTTGCTCGTTTTCACAGGAGGTAAGAATTTATTCATAAAGGCTTGGACCTGTCTCTTATACACATCTAGATGTGTATAAGAGACAGATCCAATCTTTTGTCTTGTCCTACACAGAAAAAGGAAACAATCTCAATCGAATAGCATCAGAAGAGACTCCATTTATTTTTACCGTCCCCATAATTTCCAGGAAAGAGTGGATGTGCTTATGCGGATCTTCATGTGGAGTTCCTCTCAATGGAAGGTCTCGTGCCATCGGAATTAAACCAGGTTTTAGCTCAAAATTATTAGCATTAATTGGGGCCTCAACAATGCCCGTCTGGGTTGTAGGGAAAGCCTGTTGGAAATAATCTTTGATAGCTCTAACAGCTCCCCTTTGGTCTCCCATAGTGTCGAACTCAACTCTCTTGTTCCTTCTTACTCTTCTCGAAGTTCGTTCAAGTTCTAGATCACAAGGAATAAGTGTAGCCTATTGACTTCTTCGCATACATAAGATTCTGCAACAAAGACAAAAAACAAAAAAAAAAAAAGCCCAAATTAAGACCAACTCAGTCCTTAGCAATATTAAGCTTGGAGAAAAGAGGTTTCTTGCCGGTCCTCGGCAACGACACCAAATAATTGATGCGTGAATGCAAGCATACGTATCGAAGTAATAAATCCCAAAATATGGTATCATCCTCAGGGATCAGCGTGAGCAATTTTTCCTAAGCTTAGCTATCATAGTTCTTTGTCAATTTTATCCAGGAAACCAAAAGATGATTTTTATTAATGACTACAAAGGACAAAAATTCAATCACACAAATACAATTCAAGGCGAAACTAATCTAGGGTGTTGTTTCATTTAGAAAGTACAATGAGTTATGACATGCAATTGATTGAAATCGATAGACTGAGGCTAGAAGTTCTAAAGTCAAGAAATCCTCTCTCGAGCTTAAACCTTCCTAATAATGAACCATCAACCTGAATCTCTTCTATCACTTAATTAGTTACAACATTAAGACCCTTCAATCCCACCCCTTATTATTCTAAATTCATTCTCATGCAATTTCGAATAACAATATAAAATATTGGTCCAGCGAATAAATTCTCTCTCGAGACATCTAATTAACTTAAGTTCATTCAATTAATATCCAGTTAATCAAAAGCATTAAGCACAGACAATTTAGAAATCTATGCAAAATCAATCGTTATAAATTCAAATACTCAATGTAACATCCCTAAAATCCACAAACACCCTAGAAACAGAGTTTAGCCACACATGATTCTAACAACAATAACCAACAAATAAACAGTCATCATGGAAAAACAATAATATAAACGTAGAAAAACGATCTCCCCTCAATAGGATTGAATCCCAATCATGATCTCCTTGACTCTCACCATGAATTCCAGATCGATCTTCAACAAAATGTACGTTCTTGATCAATTCTTCCCGTTATAATCAACCCAAAAAACGCTCTCGAATCAACCTTCAATAAAAATCTTGAGTCTCCTACCCAAACGGTTCGAAATCGCTCTTATTTTTTCTCTGTACCAACTTGAATTTTTTGAGTAAAGACCTCTAAAATTTTCTCCTCCCAGACCCATCGACACAATAAATTAGCGTCAAAACGCTGACATCATGTCAGCCGCGCGTAGAGTTCGAAGCGTTGCAATGCTGCCCTGTTTCAAATTTCTATTTGGTCTGTAGCGTCAGGGAGCAGCATTGCAACGCTCGTCCAATGCTGGCTCCCTCGAATTTTCTTCCAAAATTGCCTCTTTTCTTGCCCCTTGATCTTTAGGTTTGTTCTAATTCCATAGAGAAACCCGTGATTGCTTAAATTGGGAGTTTTTCCTTAAGTTTTTTTTTTTTTTTTTTTTTTTTTTTATCATTTTTGCACAAATTGATCCTGCTTCTTAGTTTCTTGAAATTACTGAATAAACCACATCAAACTAAAAAAAACTAACAATAGTAGTTTTAAAATTGAAGGTAATAAAAGCACATTTTAGATTCTTTTCACCTAGCAATTCATACATCCTAGAAATAGCCATCAAATGCATAATTAACTAATACTACCTAATTTATTTTTAGCTAGACATTCAGGTAAGATTGTGACGTAACTAAAAACTGATTAGCCATGCACGATTATGCGTGAACAGTCAACCTCACAATCATTCTTTTAGAAATTATAATGGATTCGAAGAAGACACAAATTCAACATGCAATTTATTCAAGAACTCAGAATTCTCAAGAAATTAGCGAAGAACTAAAACTCCAAAAACTAGATTTAAAATCGTTACCTTGAGAAATTCATAGACAAATCGAAGAGGAAGATCCAATCCATCGTTTACAATCCAAAAGAAAATAAAAATCCAACCTAAAGATACAAAAAAGATAAAGGACGGGGAAGAACTAACAGCCACTCCTCGGCCTCCATCAGATTTTGCATCCTCCCTTTACCTAATTTGGAAAGAACACTTTTATACAATAGGTGTAGTGTTGCAACACTAGGAAGATTGTTGCAACGCTTTTGTTGACAGCAACCCTCAAGCATTTGGGTGACGTTGCAACTCTGGCGCGACGCTACCTTGCACGCATGCATTTGTGGCATTATGTTAAAAGTTGTAGCATTGTAACTCTCCTGGGTAGCATTGCAATGCTACCCTGGATCTATGTGTTCTGCCTTTCAGCGTTGCACTGAAGAGTTGATCGAGGGTTGCAATGCTCCGGTCAAAGACATTTTGGTCATTTCTCCTCGTTTAAATCCCGAATGCTTAAATCACTTCAAATTAACCTTGTTTGACTCAAGTTGCTCGATTCTACCTGTTCAGTGCTCAATACCTACAAAATAGGATAATTAACATGTAAAATTGGTTAACGAACCTAAATTAAGTTAGAAATTGTTACTTTTTTTAGAGCTATCAACAATTTGGAAGTGGCTCAAAATATGAACCTGTTCATCACCTTATACTGTGACAACAGTAGGGTAGTAGCCAACTCTAAAGAATTTAGCAGTCACAAACAAGGAAAGCATATTGAGAGGAAGTATCACCTGATATGAGAGATTGTGCAACGAAGAGATGTGATCTCACAAAGATCACCTCGGAACACAACATTGTTGATCCATTTACGAAGGATCTCTTGGCTAAAGTGTATGAAGGTCATTTAAAGAATCTAGGTCTACAGAACATGTATATTGCATAATCTAGGGCAAGTGGGAGATGTGTAATGGGTTTGTGGATGCCTAGTTTATTGTACTTATTTACCATATTCCCACTGTTTTGGATTATGATATTATGTACAATCCATTGACTAGAGTTTTAGTTCAAGTGGGAGTTTGTTGGGTTTCATGCCCTAAAACTCGTAGATAGTAAATGTTATCAATTGACCACCATCAATAAAGAATTATCGATGCTAATTCAATGAATGCTATTGATTATGTTGTATTCCATTTTGTCGTAATAATCCTAAATCCAATAAACTAATATCAAAGGTTTCCTTATGAGTCTTGAACTTAATGTGGAGACATATAGGGATCAATGTCCAAGATGCCTAACGAGTCTATACTATAGGGATAAGGTTGGGTACCTTATCCTAGTGACACTATGAATACAACCCACTTCGTATTTTATACAAATACAATGATTCAACGCGTTCGTGTTGGTGACACGAAAGTAGGGGTATTTTATGTAATGAGTTTACATAAGACCGAACCACGAAATGGTAACCACTAAATGTAATGATGTTAACTAGTTTGGTTCCTATTTCAATTGGATGACATAGGCAACTTAGTCTTAATCTTGAGTGTATTATGAACTCCTGTAAACGAGAAAATTTCCTTTGATTTGTATAGGTTGGAGTGGCTATTTTACCGACTCAATAAGCCTATCATTTTGGGGACAAAACCAAGTGAGAAGCTAGAAACATAATAATACAAGATGAAATTCACTCCTTCATCGATTTTAGGTATGTAAATGAGTGTTCCCTTAAGTGGTGTCTCCGAAACTTAAACAAAGGGTCCTACCTTCTCATTGGCCCGAGATGGGTTTCTGTTTATTGGCTGGACCATAAACAAGTTGTTTATTAGAGGAGCACTCGTACTTAAGGATATAGAGGTAACCCAAGGGTAAAATGATAATTTGACCCAGTTGATGTTATGAACACTTGTGAAGGACTAACTTGCTGTTATTGGTCTATATCTGTGGACACATAAATATATCTATAGTGAGACGAGTGCAACTATGAGTCTTTCATGGAGTGTACCTACAGTTAACAAATATTGTTTAACTTGGTTAATGAGTTTAACCAATTATCTCATATTGTTGGAGCTTCTGATCTACAGGTCCACCAGATCCCCTTGTTAGCTCACTAAAGGATATTAAAGAGGAATGATTTTGAATTGTTCAAATCAATTTGAGGAAATCATATATTAATATGATTAATATGTAATTGATTATGAATGTGATCTATAATTTAAATTAAGTTGAAGAGAAATATTTGAATGAGATTCAAAAATTTTAACTCAAGTGAATTAGATTCATAAATAATTAATTAATTAAATTAATAGAGAGATGATACACATAAACATACGATGTTTATTTATGCTTAGTAAATATATACACTAAATTTGAATTAATGTATTCATTTTTATTTAATTAATGTGCTAATTAATTAAATAAACGTTTTTTTAATTAACTGAGCACAAGGGTGAACTGGGAAAAAACATGGAAAAAGGATTGACCCTTCTCCATATAAATTCTTCCTTATGGCCCTTTTAGGGCAAGAATTATTTTTTGGATGAGATTTACCCTAGACACCGAAACACAAATCATCATTTTACCACCTATCCTTCTATTGGTTAGATACCACCTATCCTCTTCCTCTTCCAATTAGTTTGATACCACCTATCCTTCTATTGGCATCCTTGAGAATAACAAGGTTATTCTCGTGGTCATATCCAAGTTCAATTTAAAAGAAGCTTGTGCCAAGATCAAAAGGACTTTTGGTGGAGCTCGGGAATCTTTAAATGTAAGAATGGTTCTTTTGTAGTTTCCCTTCTCCAAAGCATGTTATTTCATATGTTTATCCTTCATATGTTGTGTTTTAGAACACTTTTTTTTATTCAAAAATCAATCTTTGAGATGCAAGACATTAACACGCTTTTGCTCGAGATTCGATCCCAGAATTGATGGTACTACAACCTGTTTACATGGTAATCTAGAATATATATTAACCAACCTGAAGGATATGAGGAGAAAGAACGATAAGGGTTAGTTTGTAAACTTATTTGATTTCTTTATGACTTAAAGCAATCTTTTAGATGTTAGCATAAGAGGTTTGATGAGTTCATAACTGAATAAACTTCAGAAAAAGCGCAATGATGATCCATGTGTTCATATTAAAGAATCTTCTTTAAATCAGAAAGTTTATTTGCTTTTATATGTGGATGATATGTTAATTGTTGTTAAATCAATGTTACTAATTGATGAAGATAAATGCTTTCAAAGAAAGAATTTACAATGAAAGATGTTGGTGAAGCTAGGAGAATCTTAAGAATAGAAAATCTTTAGAGAGATAGATCTAAAGGACAAATTATTCCTGAATAAATCTAGTTATGATAAAAAGGTCATAATAAAATTCGATATCATTAATTCTAAAACCGTTAATTTACCAATAACATAACATTTTAAATTGTCTACTAAAGACTCACCTATTAGCATCTCTGATAAAATATATATGAATAAGGTCCCTTGTTCAAATGCTACTAGTAGCTTAATTCACTTAAAGTTTGCACTCGACGAGATTTGACATTTTCGTCCAGCTTAATTAGTAGATATATGGTAACCCAGAAAGAAACTACTGGAAAACAACTAAGTGTGTACTTAGATTTCTAAATGGTAACGGAGGACTATTATTTAAACTTCCTAATTCAACTAAAATTGAATTACTTAGCTATATAGACTATGATTTAGCTAGGGATTTGGATCAAAGAAGATCATTAACTGGATAAACTCTTACTTTTAGAGGAAACACGATATCTTATAAATCATAAACTTGTAATAAATTGTTGCATTTTCAACTAGTGAGGTTGAATTCATTGCAGCCTCACACGTTGTAAAAGAGGAAATCTAGTTACAAGGTTTAGTTCAGGATTTTGGTTTTACTCAGAAAACAGTTAATATTTACAGTGATAACCAAAGTGCAATTTGTTTAACAAAGAATCAACAATTTCATGGAAGATCAAAACATCTCGATGTTAAATTACACTTCATTCGAGAAACGATTGAAAAAGGAACCAATTAAAATTAAAAAAGAAGATAATACAGCAGATTTTCTTACTTAACCTCTTGTAATTACTCCTCTAAGCTCTTCAGATTGGTAAATTATCCGACCAATCAAGGCATAACACTTGAAGAAGAGATTTTGTTCAAAGGTGGAGAATTTGTTGAGAATTTGTTGAGCTGGAGCAAAGAGATCTTACATCACATTTAGAGAAGATCAAGATTAATGAAGTAGAAACTATTTCGTTATAACTAATTAATTGAGATTTTTTTTTTTGTATAAATACCTTATTTGTGCTTTATTTGGGTTTTTATCCTTGTATTGCTAAAATCTTCAATTGAATAAAGAAATCGTCAAGAATTTTGTACAGTTGACATAGACCTAGTCGAAGCACTTAAAAATTTTGTGTTTTCTTTTCTCTCTTACCAATTTTCGGTGAAGTCTCCAAATTCTCTCAAAACTAAGTTCATCTTCTTCTTTCTCTTTTGATGTTGCATGCTCATTACACAAAGAGAGGCAAAATTAGTTTGAATATTTTGGAAAATATCAAAATTCAAGAAAATTAAATCAACTAAAGGATATCTATCGTATTTGATTGACAACACATCACAGGGATGCAAAGAGGAAAATTTCACAGCAAAAATGCCCCTTCACACCCTCAAAACTGTTACTTTATGGAATTGCCAATTATAACTTCCAATTGTAATTCAGTCTCCTCAAAATACTAGATATGTATATTGAGGTGATAAGGCCCAAACTGAAGAGAAACTAAGAGGCGTCAAAGAGATGTCCATCCTAAAAGTTGAGATTTTTAGGCCTTAATTTATGTATTATGCATATATTTAGGTTACAATTAGAAAATTTGGTTATCGTCATTTCTATAAATTCCCTATATAAATCTCAAGTTAACATAGAAAATATTCATTCAAATATTATTTCCACATGGTATCAAAGCTCTAGGTTTTCTTATTGTCTTATTCAACTGTTGTTCCGTCTTTATCTTTGTTGACAGCTTGTCGACGGAGGTGGACCAGATGCACACTAACCAACTCAATCAGTCCATTCCCTTGCTCAGTTTCAAACAGTCCGTTCACACGTCTATCTCTGCCAATCTCTTCCGCAGCCAAACTAACAGATCTGGAGGCCACTTCTTCTACCTAGTCGCACGCCTAGTCGTTGTCGTGCCTTTGTGCTTAGATCTGATACCAACCCGATGCCAGATCCAACCCTTCACAATAAGATCCACCATGCTTACGTCCAGATTTGTCCATGCTTGCATCCGTATCCATGCCAGCCACACCAGCGTCTAAACCTACTCTCGCACACAGATCAGTGGTATTAGATCCATCCGTCAAGTTCCACCTCAGTACCGTCGTCGATCAGTTCCACCGTCAACCTCAGTCACAACATCGATCTACTCCACCTATTCGTACCAATTCATTAAAACCTGCACGTAAAACTCCAATCTATCAACCATCCATTCATTTCTGTGCACTACTCACTACCATTCTGACCAAGATTTGTACAGATCCATGCACTACTCACCATCGTTCATCACCATACAGATCATTCGCGCTCCCACCATGGGTTTCGTTCTCGGATTCACGTCGCTCGCCCTAGGTTTCATTAGATCATCAGAATCCTTCTGTTTCACGTCGCTTTTTGTCTGCTATTATGACCTAATTGATTTCATCCTTATTTGAGGGATTAAAAAAAAAAAATCCTTTTGATTTGATTCTATCACTATGGTTTGCTTCCACTGGTCTAGTGTGACCGGTCCAATTTAATCATTCTGGTCCAGTTCAATCAGATCGGATCAATTTTGTTCTCTTGGTTTGAGTCAGTTCAGTCGGCCCCATTAGTTTAATTTAGTCAGCTAAGTTTGGTTCAGCTTGGTTCTTAGTTGACTCTTTTATCGGTTTTACTCTTTGTTAAGTTTTCAGATTTTCAAGAGTCTCTGTTTCGTTTTATCTTTGGATATTTTCGTAGATCTCTATTTTCAGCTCAAAAGTTCATGGGTTTTGTTTTAGATCTCTATGAAGGTCTCTATTTCCAACCTAGAAGTTCGTGAGTTCATGTTTACAACCCAGAAGTTCTCTGTGTTTTAGTTCTTCATGGGTTTCTGTTACCTGCCCTATGTTTTGATTCAGAATTGCGCTTTAGATTTGGTCATCCAATTACTTCAGCTTATCCGCTCACAAACTCAAGTTTTCTTTACCACCTCGAGTTTGAGGGAGGGTGTTGAGATGTTTAAGCCTTAATTTATGTATTACACATATATTTAGGCTATAATTACGAATGTTGGTTATCATCCTTTCTATAAATTTCTTATGTAAATCTCAAGTTAACATAGAAAATATTCATTCAAATATTATTTCAACACTAAAAAGAAAAAGTTAGTCTCGGTTTTAGCCCGACAAGCTGAACTGGTGAGTAAACACCAATAGAAAAGTAATAGAGATGTGTTTGGTTTTACACCCTTCAACCTCAAATGCCATAATTACCTTGACATCGCCAAAGTTATACATAACCACAAGGCACATGTTAGAGTAAATACATTAAATAGCCTCCTTCGACGAACAAAAAGGAGACGAGTAAGTAATCTTACAAGAAAAGCCTTGATTTAACTTTTATGTGTTTAGTTAAACTATACACTGTTGGGAACGATGTCCTAAATCTCCTTGTAGTCTCGTAATTTGTAAACTCTGTAAACATATTGTTATTAGTAAAATAAGTGTTATTTTATAAGCATTTACTCAATCCAATAAACTAAGATCCGAGTTTATTTTATGTAAATTTAAACAAGTATGTACATACATACAGATGGATCTTGTTTAAATAAATCACCTAAATGGTCTGTAGTAGATGGATAAGGTTGGGTACCTTATCTTGGTGACACTACGAATACGGCCCACTTTGTAGATGTTACAAGTATTGTAAAGTGCTACAAATGATTTGATCCTGATCATTTGTGTGGAGACATGCGAGTGGGGGTATCCTATACAAAGGGCTTATATAAGACCGGACCACGAAATGATCAGTCTCTTTATATAACACCGTTCATAATAGAGACTTAGATTTCACTAGGATGACCATAGGTGACATGACTTGAATCCTGAGTGAGTTGAGAACTTCTACTCATGAAGGCGGTCCTTTGATTTTCTTTTTTCGGTGAGTGTGGCCAAATTGCCAACTCAACAAGCCTACTATTTTGGAGATTTTTCTGATTGGGGAGCTGAGAACTCAGCTACACAAGATGGAATTTACTCCTTCCCCATTGCAGGGGTAAATAGATAAATTGCTTCCTTAAGAGCTGATTCCTGGTTTTGAACATAGTGGTCACACTCTCTCTTGGGAAGAAAAGATTTAATCATAGTGGGACTATGACTTATTGTTTATTAGAGGAATCAGTGATACTTAAGGAGTTAGATGTAACTACAGGGGCAAAATAGTAAATTGACCCAGTTGTACTTACGAGCGATTTGTGAAGGGTCATCGTTGTTGATTGGTTATATCCAATGTACACAGAAATATATCTGTAGTGCAAAGAGTGCAACTGTCGGTCTTAACTAGAGTGTCCGGCAGTTGACGGATGGTGGATATCGTGATTAAAGATTTAGTCAGTTATTCACGTACCATTGGAGCTTCAAGCTACAGATCCATAAGGTCTCCTTGGTAGTTCAATGGATTCAAGTTGAGAATTAGATTTTGGGTTAGTTTGAAGTGTTCAAATTAACAAGAAGAAATTTGATTATATATGATTTAATTAAATTAATTCAATTATATATGATATAATTGATACGATGTGTTTGATACATCATTATTTGATTGGAGGAATTAATATAAATCAATGCCATAAAATAGAAAAAGAACTATGGTTTATATGTTCCATATGATGCAATATTAAAACTATAGGTTATAAATATAATATGATAAGTTAGTTATTGTATTTATTTATAATTTATTAATTATATGATAATTAATATTTCTTTTTCTCAATAACCGACTTGAGTGGGTGGTTATTCACGGTTTTATGGTAACTGTTAGATAAAAAGGAAAAATAGTTTTTCAATTCATTTAGACGAATCATCTCACAGAAATTGCTATCGGATTACTAATCGAGTGACTCTGTGATAGCACCGAGTAAACTAGACGATAGCTTGAGAAACTACATGATCGAGTAGTAAGTCTATACGATAGACTTCTTCCTCTATGTGATCGAGTATCAAGTCTATACAATAGACTTCTTCCTCTACACGATCGTTTGATCGCATACTCGACGTTTACTCAATCGTTTACCTCCTCCTTCTATCTATCCAAAATCATACAGAGCCCATAACTCTTGAATTCTCACACTTAGAATACCAAGGTAATCTTGTGGTGGTGTCCAGTTTTGTTCGAGGGTCGAGGATGGAGTTTCACTCACTAGTGATCAAAGATCTTCCAACTGATCGTTGCATTCGTGCTGTTTGGATGCGTTGGTGACTAATCGAGGGAAATACGTGAAGAAAGGGTTGTTCAAAGGTATTCTCACTCGATTCTTTGTATTTAATTTAAGACGCATGTTGTAATTTAGTCTTTAATGCATAATCATTTCTGTTAGATTGTAAATGTTCATGTTCTTTCATAATGGAGTTTGGAATGATCTGCTTCCGCTCATTGGTCCTCTAATTTAAAGTTCCTTCAATTTGTATCAGACTCAGGTTGTTCTGATATTCCAAATTCCATTGTTGTATTGAATGTCATTTATAGTCTTGGTGGGTTTTATGAAATCTGCAATGCATTTAAGTGTTAAGTGTGGTTGTGGATGTTGTTGATGGATAATTTCGGGATAATTGCCTCAGTTTAAAGCTTTATTTACATTTTCATAAGTTAATTTGTCAGGGCCCCTGCATTTTTGGGCATAATTAACTTGCCATTGAGTCTGTATTCAAGTTTTGTTTTGTTTAAGTCGTTCATGATGAAGCTTCAGACGCATGGAGATGTTGTTTGCTTCGAGGAAGAAGACCAGTCGTTGGTTGCATCGTGTGGCTTAAGCTAAACGATTTGTTAGATTTGGCTATGTGATTATGTAGAAAAGTTCTACTCTATCGTGTAATATTTGCTAAACGATCGCATAGCTAATGCTACACGATCGAGTAAAGAGTTTACTCGATCTGTTGCGTTGGCTACTCGATTGTGTATGCGCTCGGGATAAACGATTGTTGAGTATATGATACTTGACGCATGGCATAACTAAACGATCGTGTAGGCCAGCATGCTCATCGCATAGTCACTGGCTACTCGATCACTCGGTATACGACACTCAACGCTTGCTCCTTGATCGTTTAAACAATTATGTGCATAGTCGTTGTTTACTCGATCACATAGTATGCGTTACTCGATGTGAATTGCACGATCGCGTGGGCCTTCATGCTCATCGCATAGTCCAAAGGCATGTAATCCACGTTACACGATCATTTATACTCTCTAAGCGTTACTCGACAATCTGAAGGAGGTGCTACACGATCAAGTGACAAGGTTTGTTCGAGCGGTTCAAGACCTGATTCTCCTGTTTGAACCGCTGACTCGATCCCTTTTGTAATAGTTAGCTTAATTTTTTTGGTTTTGAGGCTAATTATCCTAGTCCATCAATTTTTTATTAATGTACATGTGATGTATGTTTGATTATATGCCATAATGTATGACATATAGTTTTAAAACCCACCATAGGTTATGCATTTTATTCATGCATCGTCTTTATATTATAAGTGATATAATATAGTAGTTTGCATGATTAAATTAAATTAAAGCATGCTAATGCATCATATAATATAAGAGTTATAATATATGCATGCATTAAGCATATTCATGCATCATCTTTATCTTATAAGTGTTATAGTATAAGGGTTTATGTTAGCATGTATGCTTAGTTCATTACTTGTTATATAAAAGTTATATAGTAGTAAGGAATGAACACTGCATGAAGCATGACACTTAGGCGGGTTCTGGCTAGGTTGGGGTATTTAAGCTGATGAAAATAGAATATCCCTACTTGGTAACCTACCTAAAAAGGTGAATTAGATAGATTTGCTACAAGCATGCAATTGTTGATTAATATTTGTTAAAGTGTTTAATGAATGTTAATCAAAGTTGTTTAACTTTCCAAAGTAAGTGTTACTTATGGGCAAACTTAAACAGTCACTTAGCAAAAATAATTAGCTATATTTTTCTAAGTAAATTAAACCTTAGGTTGTTAAAATACTCAGTGGGAGGAAAAAATATATATGATATGTCAATTCACTCACGTTTCTCCCTTAATGTTCACACCATGAGATTCATGCATGGCCTCGTGGCGCCTTGAGAGCGTCCCTCTTCAGATGGTGTTTGCATGGGTCAATATCAAGGTGAATAGAGAGAGTATTTGTAGTAAATGGGAGAAAGATACATGTCAACATGTCCTACGGTCTCTTTGATTGGTTTGCACCGTGAGACCTTCTTGCACAACCTCGAGGCGCCGTGGGAGCGTCCCCCTTCGAATGATTTTTGCAATTGGTCAATATCAAGGCGAACTCCAAAAATGGATAGGGTCACTTTAATTTTTTCTCCGATCGATTTTTCCCTTGGTTGGTTTCTTGGGGCAGAACTCTAGGATCTAAAATGAAGGGTCACACATACAGCAAATTGTTAAGAAAGTTAATGATTTCTTGACCATATCAATGATGGCTGATCGTTATAGGAATAAGAGTTATTATGGTGTAATGATCAGTTGAGAGTGTCTTAATTCAGTGAAGGGAGAAATTGACTACTTTCAGTGGATTTTGTCCTCAATCATTGAAGCGTCATTGCAAAACTATATGTATTATGGGGTTAGGGTAGAAATACACGATATTACATTGCTAAGTTATTAAACAATGAGGGTTTGCGTTGATGAAATATGTTAGATTGCATCCAAAAAGCATTAATTTATAACATTGCGGTCGCATGTGTTCATCGCATAGAAACAGTTGATTTTTGTATTTTTATGCAGAATATGCATTGACGCAAGACAGAAAGAGCGATCACAAGAAATCAATGGATGAGCGCTGCATTACCGCAAGGTTTTGCAGTGATTTGTGTTCGCAAACATCTACTCAAGAAGGATTGCCGCATAGAGCCGACACAACTTGGTGGGCGCATCTGGGTGAAAGACATAATTAATAACGATGGGACAGAAAGCTGATGATGGTCGAATCCGAATTAAGTTGACAGCCGCTAGCGATTACAAGTACACTCAGCTTTTTGGTGACAAATATTTGGCACATTAGTTAGAAAATTAAAGCCATCCCATCTGTGCAATCATAAGAGAGAAGCCGTCTTTCACCCCAGAAGCTCTATACATACCGAAGGCAGCCTTCAGAAAAGGAGTTTTGAGAGTTAGAGAATTTTTCCTCGAATAGTTTAGCCTGTTCTTAGATTTTCTTTTTTTTAAGGCGGAAGCGAGAGAAGGAAGTTGTGCCGATAGATCATTCCGGTGAGCTCAGGAGAGTGTCAGAAGCTTCAAAACCAGAGAGAGGGCTAACTCCTGTAGAAACAGGAATATCTTTTGAACCAAATAGAGTTGCTAATGTAAAAGCCTTGTGCAGCAAGGGATTGCTATCAGGCTTTCTACCTTTATCTTCCATTGTTATTGTGTATTCAAACTCTTTTATAGAAATGGAATTTACTTCTCTATATCTGTTCACTCTCTGTTTATCACGCATGAGTAGCTAAATCTGTTGAATGGGTTGAGAAGCATTTAGCTAGCACAACTGGGGATCTTCATCTATGCGATTATCTTGTATTATATATGCTTCATTCGTCCATTAGAGATACTCTGGAGGGTAGTCTAAGGACAAGATCTAGGCTTGGAAAAGTCAGGTTAGAATCTAGGCTTGGGAGAGTCAGATTAGAACACATAATCAAGAGATAAGAGCTTAGAAATAAGCACTGTTTGCTATTAACGCATCGCATGCATCCTAGAGATAGTATATGATTGTGTGCGGTCACCTTACCTTTGTGCATCTTGCATCATCGCATAGAAAAAAAGTCGAGACTTAGGAATAAGCTCTATGGACACTTTTGCATTCAACACATGCGTTCTAGACTTACGAGCACCGCATTCGCATTAGAAAATGGCTTGTTGTGCATGGGTGTAGTATGATCACATAGTCTGATGCATTCCTAAGTAACGCTAGCTAAAGACCTTTTCAACCCGTTTATCTGCATACTCAGTGCATCTATCACAAAATCAAACTTTCCTCAAATCCGCCGCATTTTTTTTATTTTTCATTACTGCAATCAACAAAACTAAACAACTATATGAGTTATCGGTTACCATAAAGTCTTCCGAGAAATTACCACCGTATATTATTTTCCAAGTACCTGAGTTTGACCCTGGACTTACTAGGAAACTCAGTGAGGTTTACACTTGGATTCCACTGAGAAAACTTGATTGCTCAATGCAATTCCGTCACCGCATTTCCTCCATAATTTCACATCATAGAATAACGCATCAAGTTTTTGGCGCCAATGTATGATTGCTCATTTAGATTTTGCTGAACATGATTGCATTGGTTTTAAAAAGAGTTATGCTAAAATCTAATATAGATCAATATGTTTGTTTTTCAGCAATACGTCAATGTATGATTTTCTGTTAGTTGCCTTTTCTACTTTGACCGATTTTAATTACATGACGTGGAAAGAGTCTGCTAAAACGTTTTTTTGTGGCAAAAGACCTCAAATTTGTCACGTTTGAGGATTGTCCTCAAGTCCCAACCCCTGATGCACCGTGAATTGTTCATAATGCATATGAGGATGAAAGCTAATTTGAAGGCCCAATTTACACTTTGGCAAGCATACCTGATGCATTGGCTAAAAGGGTTGAGAACATGGTCATTGCACGTGAGATCATGGACTCGTTGCAACAATTGTTTGAATGTAAGTTCTCACTTTTTACGAAAAATGGGATTGATGACAATGAAATCAGTGGTGTCAGTTCCCAAGATAATCTCCAATCCTTATTGAATGTCAAGGGACTAACAGAGAAAGCAATTGTTGTTGACTCTGATGAAGTTCATCGATGAGGACTCTCCTCTGAAATAAAACTTGGAGTTTATAATATAGGTTATGATACTGATCCCACTACTCTCCAGAAAAGGAAGAACTTCGAAGACGATAAATGTGATTTATTTGTCTTGGAGACGTGCTTGGTAGAGAATGATGATTCTGTCTGGATAATTGATTCAAGGGCTACTAACCACGTATGTTCTTCCCATGAAGGATTTAGTTCCTGAAAACAATTGGAAGCTGAAGAGTTCACTCTTAGAGTTAGTACTGGTGAGGCCATTTCAGTTGTTGTTATAGGCAGGCTTAAGTTATTTTTGGAAAAAAATCGTATTTGTTATTGGATAATGTGTATGTAGTTCCTCATATCAAGAGGAACTTAATTTCAGTTTCATGTCTGATTGAACAAAATTATTCCATCTTCTTTTCTGAGAATAAAGTGTTTATTTTTAAGAATGGTATGGAGATAGGTTTTGGTTCAATGGAAAATAACTTGTGTGTACTAAGGCCGTTAGTCATAAAAGCCTTACTTAATACTGAAATATTCAAAAGAGCAACAACTGTAAAAAGACCAAGAGTTTCTCCAAAGAAAATGCCCATCTTTGGCATCTAAGGTTAGATCACATCAATCTCAATATGATTGAGAAGTTGGTGAAAAGTGGACTTCTAAATGGTTTAGAAGAAAACTCTTTGCCAGTATGTGAATCTTGCCTTGAAGGCAAAATAACCAAATGACCTTTTACTGGAAAAGGTTATAGAGTCAAGGAAACCTTGGAGCTTATACATTTAGACCTCTATGGCCCGATGAGTGTAAGAGCACGAGATGAGTACGAATATTACATCTCTTTCATAAATGATTATTCTAGATATGGGTATTTATACCTAGTGCAACATAAGTCTGACGCTCTTGAAAAGTTCAAGGAGTATAACACTGAAGTTGAAAACTTGTTAGGTAAAAAGATAAAACACTACGATCTGATCGTGATGGAGAGTATATGGACTTAGAATTTCAGAACTATATGTTAGAACATGGAATCACATCTCAACTCTCAACCCTAGGTATACCTCAGTGGAATGATGTATCAGAAAGGAGAAACATAACCCTGTTGGATACGGTTCGGTCAATTATGAGTTATGTTCATCTTCCAGACTCGTTTTGGGGATATGTAGTAGAGTCTGCAGTTTACAATTTGAACAATGTTCCCTCAAAGACTGTTTCTGAAACACCTTTTGAGTTATGAAGAGGTCGTAAAGGTAATTTACGCCACTTTAGGATTTGGGGATGTCCAGCCCACGTGCTTGTGGCTAACCCTAAAAAGTTGGAACCTAGTTCGAAAGTATGCCTATTTGTAGGTTACCTCAAAGAAATGAGAGGTGGATACTTTTATGATCCAAGTGAAAATAACGTGTTTGTATCGACAAATGCTACCTTATTGGAAGAAGGCCACGTAAGGGATCATAAGACATGAAGTAAACTGGTTTTAAATGAGATTTCTAATGAGATTGTTGAGACTTCAACAAGAGTTGTTGAACAGACTGATAGATTAATAAGAGTTGTTGTCAATTCATCTAGTCAACCATCTCAAGAGTTGAGATTGTCTCGATGTCGTGGGAGAGTTGTGAACCCACCTGTATGTTACATGGGTTTAATAGAAGCCCAAAACATCATATCTGATGATGGACTTGAGAATCTGTTGCCTTATAAGCAAGCAATGGAAGATGTTGACAAAGATGAATGGATTAAAGCCATGAATCAATAAATGGAGTCTATCTACTTCAATTCTATCTGGGAGGTTGTAGATCAACCTGATGAGGTAAAACCTATAGGTTGTAAATGGATCTACAAGAGGAAAAGAGGTGTATATGGAAAGGTACAGACCTTTAAGGCTAGACTTATGACAAAGGGTTATACCCAGGTTGAAGGAGTGGACTATGAAGAAACTTTCTTACCTGTTGTCATGTTAAAGTCTATCAGGATTCTCCTATCCATAGCCACGTTTTATGACTATAAAATATGGAAAATGGACGTCAAGACTGCCTTTTTGAATGGTAATCTTAAGGAGACCATCTACGTGGCTCAACCAGAAGGATTCATTAAACAAGATCACAAGCAAAAGATTTGCAAGCTTAATTGGTCCATTTATGGACTGGAATAAGCATCTAGGTCTTGGAATATAAGATTTGTTACTGCAATCAAATCTTGTGGCTTTGATTATAATGTTGATGAGCCGTGTGTTTACAAGAAAATCATCAACAGCTCAGTAGCTTTCCTTGTGTTGTACGTGGATGATATCCTACTCATTTGCAATGATGTAGGTTTTCCGACTGACGTTAAGAAATGGCTAGCCGCCCAATTCCAACTGAAAGATTTGGGAGAAGAGCAGTTTGTTCTAGGGATCCAGATCATAAGGGATGATAAGAACAAAAGATTGACATTGTCTTAGGCATCGTACATTGACAAGATGCTTGTCAGATATTCGATGCAGAATTCCAAGAAGGGTTTATTATCTTTCAGGCATGGAATTGTTTTGTCTATTGAACAGTGTCCTAAGACACCTCAAGAGGTTGAGGAAATGAAACAGATTCCCTATGCATCAGTTGTTGGTAGCCTTATGTATGCAATGTTATGTACTAGACCTGACATTTCCTATACAGTAGGGATTGTTAGTCGATATCAGTCCAATTCAGGATTAGATCACTGGATGGCGGTCAAAAACATCCTCAAGTATCTAAGGAGAACGAGGGATTATATGCTCGTGTATGGAGATAAGGATCTGATTCTTCAGGATATGCAGACTCTAACTTTCAGACTGATAGAGATTCTTAGAAATCCACTTTAGGGTCAGTGTTCACTCTAAATGAAGGAGCTATCGTATGGCGAAGCATCAAGCAAGGATGCATCACAGACTCCACTATGGAAGCCGAATACGTAGTTGCTTGTGATGTTGTTAAAGAGGCTGTTTGGCTTAAGAAGTTCCTTACTGATTTGGAAGTTGTTCCAAATATGTCTTTGTTCGATCGCACTTTATTGTGATAACAGCGGGGCTGTGGAAAATTCTAAGGAATCTTGGAGTCATCAAAGAGGCAAGCATATAGAACGAAAATATCATTTCATCCGGGAGATTGTGCATCGTGGTGATGTGATTGTCACGAAGATTGCATTGGAGCACAACGTTGTTGATCCGTTTACAAAGGCTCTCACGATTAAATTGATCGAGGATCATCTAGAAAGTCTGGGTCAATGGGATATGCGGCACCTTGTCTATGGCAAGTGGGAGATGTTACTGGGGTATAATGTATGCCATAGTTTATATTTTGCATTGTCTTTGTGTTGTACATTAGTCTCCATGGGTTTTAGGACAAGTGAGAGATTGTTGGGAATGGTGTCCTAAATCTCCTTGTAGCCTTGTAATTTGTAAACTCTGTAAACATATTGTTATTAATAAAAGAAGTGTTATTTTATATGCATTTACTCGATCTAATAAACTAAGATCTGATGTTATTTTATGTAAATTTAAACAAGTATGTACAAAAATACAAGTGGATATTGTTTAAATAAATAACCTACATGGTCTGTAGTAGATGAATAAGGTTAGGTATCTTATCCTGGTGGCATTACGGATACGGTCCGCTTTGTAGATGTTACAAGTATTGTAAAGTGCTACAAATGATCTGATCCTGATCATTCATGTGGAGACATGCAAGCGGGGGTATCCTATATAAAGGGTTTGTATAAGACCGGACAACGAAATGATTAGTCTCTTTATATAACACTGTTGATAATAGAGACTTACCTTTCGCTAGGATGACCATAGGTTACATGATCTGAATCCTGAGTGAGTTGGGAATTCCTGCTCATGAAGGCGATCCTTTGATTTGTATGGGTGAGAGTGCGAGATTGTCAACTCAACAAGCCTACCATTTTGGGGATTTGTTTGATTGGGGAGCTGGGAACTCAGCTCAAGACAGAATTCACTCCTTCCCCGATGCAGAGGTAAGTAGATAAATCGATCCCTTAACAGTTGATTCTGGGTCTTGAACATAGTGGTCACACCATCTCTTGGGAAGAGAGGATTTAGTCATAGTGGGACTATGATTTATTATTCATTAGAGGATTCAGTTGTACTTAAGGAGTTAGATGTAACTAACAGGGGCAAAACGATAAATTGGTCCAGCTATATTACGAGCGATTTGTGAAGGATCATCGCATTGTGTATTGGTTATATATCTAATGGATACAGAAATATATCTGTAGTGCGAAGAGTGCAACTGTCTGTCTTTAGTGGAGTGCCCGGTAGTTATCGTGATTAAAGAGTTTAGTCAATTATTCACGTACCATTGGAGCTTCAAGCTACAGGTTCATAAGGTCCCCTTGGTAGCTCAATGGATTCAAGTTGAGAATCATATTTTGGGTTAGTTTGAAGTGTTCAAATTAACAAGAGGAAATTTGATTATATATGATATAATTAAATTAATTCAATTATATATGATATAATTGATATGATATATTTGATACATTATTATTTGATTGAGGAATTAATATAAATATGATTTATATTAAATTTCATAAAATAGAAGAAGAACTATGTTTTATATGTTGCATATGATGCAATATTGAAGCTATAGATTATAAATATAATATGATAAGTTAGTTATTGTATTTATTTATAATTTATTAATTATATGATCATTAATATTTCTTTTTCTCAATAACCAACTTGAGTGGGTGGTTATTCACGCTTTTATGGTAATTGTGAGATAAAAAGGAAAAATATTTTTTCAATTCATTTGGAGGAATCATCTCACAGAAATTGCTATTGGATTATTAATCGAGTGACTATGCGATAGCACCGTGTATACTAGACGATAGCTTGAGAGACTACATGATCGAGTAGCAAGTCTATACGATAGACTTCTTTCTCTATGCGATCGAGTATCAAGTCTATACGATAAACTTCTTCCTCTACACGATCGTTTGATTGCATACTCAATCGTTTACCACCTCCTTCCCTCTATCCAAAATCATACAGTGCCCATAATTCTTGGATTATCACATCAAGAATACAAAGGTAATCTTGTGATGGTGTCGAGTTCTATCCGAGGGTCGAGGATTGAGTTTCACTCGTTGGTGATCGAGGATCTTCTAGTTGATCATTCGTTCGTGCTGTTTGGACGCTTTGGTGACTGATCGAGGGAAATACGTGAAGAAAGGGTTCTTCAAAGTTATTGTCACTCGATCTTTTGTATTTAATTTAAGAAACATGCTGTAATTTAGTCTTTAATGCATAATCATTTATGTTAGATTGTAAATGTTCATGTTCTTCCACAATGGATTTTGGAACGATCTGCTTCCACTCATTGGTCCTCTAATTTTGAGTTCCTTCATACACTCACTGCATTAACTTAAGCATCAGAGTACGATAGGTTCAACACTACACCCATGGGAGAAACTTTCACGCAAGTCAACTCGAAAATTGAGGTTCGATAGGAGAAGCAAGGCGGCGGTCAAGTCCATCAGACATGCATGATGACGACAAATGTGTGCGAGCTTCCCACACCAACAATGTGTATTAACCTTTTTTTTGTTATGTTTAATATGTTAAATGCCAAGATATAGTCTTAAACCTCTTACTTCAGGGAAGAAGTAGACGCTTTTAACCGTTAGAATTTTGTCTGGACTTCTACAAACTAGATTTTGATAAATAAACAATCATAAAATAAAATAATTTTAGTATTTACAATCATTTCCCAAACAATGCATTTCGAGATATACAACCAAAGAAAAAACAAGTATTTTTACCTTGAAAGCATTTCACATAAATATGTCAAGGTTCTTTAAAGTTTAAGCCTTAAATATACACATTAGTTTGTCCCATTGAATTTTCGACATAAAGTCAACTTAATCCTAAATATATGTCAACATTCCATGTTTATAAAGTCGACGACTAAATTACATAATCCAAAATGTCTGGGAAATAATTGTTCTTTTGTTTGTAATGTTAAATACAATCCCCAAAAGTACAATAATTAACTCACTTTTAACTCGTACCATTGATATGATGCCATATATAGATCTTATATGGTACTAATTGATCGTTTCTTTTTTCACTTCCGTAAGCTCACACTTGATAATCTTTTATTATTTTTGTTCATTTGATTTTCTAAAAGTTTTAAATGAAAGTAAAAGACACCAAGTAAGAAAAAGTCAACTAAAGTACATGTCAACTAATTCCAATAAGTTTATTCATTTGACATTTTTCTTATTTAATCATGAAAAAATAGGTTCGGTGGAGATCAAGTGTTATTATTTGAGGGCCAAAATGAGTATAACTCAACTAATATAGTACTTGAACTATCAATCTCAAAATTAAAGGTTTGATTTCCTCATCCCACAAGTTGTCAGAAAAAATGTGTTAACATTTGATGTCACATGCAAAAAATAAATTTTTTTCCAAATGCTCGATTATAGCTAACTTAGAATATTTTTCCTACAATTTTGTTAACTTGATTGTACATGTGTGTTGCTAGATTTTGAGAAAATGACTATTTTATTGCAATTAACTGTTCGGGTTATCTTATATTAATATTGAAAAGTTAGGTGGATCTAACATAGAATACAATGTCAAGCACGACATCACAGACAATATGTATGACAAGTGGGCAACATGAACGCAAAGAGAAAAATAACGACACAAAGATTGATTATCCAATTTGGTGTAAAAACACCTACGTCGAGGGGATAGTGTGCCCGTGCAACGAAACTTCACTAAAACAAGTTTAGTAATTACAAGGAAAGTACTTATCCAATAGACTCCCTCTTCAGTGACTCACTTATAGTTTTATCTTCAGTCTCAACTTAGTCTCCCCCTAAGTTTGAGCTCCCCGCACATCGACAATAATGTTTCTTCAAGCTTTGTATGAGATCCCCTCAATACAACATACTTAGTCTCCCCCTAAGAGTGATATACCCTCACATTCCTCATATTTAGGCTCTCCCTAAATATAAGTTTTCATCGTCTTCAACGTACTTAGACTCCCCCTAAATACAATATCAAATCAAAATCCTCTCGAGTTCTACAATGATTGTCGAACCAAAATTCTCAATGACAAATACAAAAGTTTTCAATAACAATACATGGAGGTTTTAAGGTGTTGGATTATATGTCCTAAAACTCGTAGTTTATAAAGTTAAATATTTTCTATTATCAATAAAGATGTTATTCAACATTTCTTCAATAAAGTTGTTATTGAATCTTTAAATTGCATTCATAAAGTCTAAATCCAATAAACTAAGATTCATAGCTATTACATGAATACTTGAACTTCATGTAGAGACATAAAGATGGATCAAGTTCAAGTAAATAACCAAAATGGTATATGGTATACAAATAAGGTTGGGTGTCTTATTCTGGTAACACTATTGGATGTGGCCTACTCTGTAGTGGTTAATAATTGTTGTAAAGATGCTACAGACGAAGTGATCCTAATTCGTTCATGTATTGACATGAGGAGTGAGACATCCTATGCAATGAGTTTGCACAAGATCAGACCAAGAAATAAGTCACTCTTACTTTATAACGTTGTTTACTGTTTAAGACTGACTATTTAGGTTAGATGACCTAGGTAACTCGATCTTAATCCTGAGCTAACTATGAACTCCTGTTTATTCGATATTATCCTTAGATTTTCATAGGTCACGGTTGGCTCCACAGGGCCGGCTCAATAAGCCGTCCATTTCAAGGGTAAGACCAAGTAGATAGCTGGGGACATAGGGTGCAATAAGAAGTTCACGCCTACTCGATTTAGGGATAGAAAAAAGGTTGATCTCTTACGTATTAAATCCAGGTCTTGAACAAGGGGCCTCACCCTCTTATTGGCTCGAGAGGGGTCCAGTTTAGTGATTGGATTATAAACCGATTATTCATTAGAGGATCAGTGAAACTTAAGGATCAAGATGTAATATCGGGTGTAAAACAACATATTGACCCAGTTGTTATTACAAACAACTTGTGAAGGGTTGACTTACTGGCTATGGTTAAATCATGTGGCCACATATATATCTACAGTGAAGTGAGTGCAACTATCGAGCTATAGTAGTGTGACTTGATAGTTAACGAATACTAATTAATTTGGTCTAAAGAATGTTAGCCAATTAATCTTATATCGTTAGAGCTCATGATCTTTAGGTCCATAAGGTCCTTCTACTAGCTCATAAAACATGAAGACCTTGAATTAATAAATTGAGTGAATTTGGAATGATATCAATTTGAATTCTTCAAATTGAATTTCAATTTTAAAATGTTCAAATTGAAATTAGGGTTTGAATTTGAATAAATTCAAATTCAAATTAGGGTTTGTATAATTATATTTGATATAATTAATTAAACGTCTAATTTGATAAAATTAAAATAAATTGGAGAGTTTATTATATTTAAATATTGATTTAAATATTAAATTACATGAATAGAAATTATGTATTAAAATTAGATGTGTGATTAATTTAATAATTGATATTAAATTATTTAATTAATTAAAAAAATCAAATTAATTTTCATTTTAAATTCAATTTAAGAAATTAGATTTTGTAATTTAGATTTGATTAATTGAGAATTAATTAAATCAAATTTTAGTTAATTAAAAGAAATTGGAATTTTGGATATTGGGGATTTAGTGGGGTTTTCCCACTTTTCTCAAGCAGAAGGTGTTTCTCATACATATTCACACAAATCCCACCATGAACATGAAGTAGTTGCTGGCATTTTAAGCTCTCTAAAGTGTTTGCATGTAAAGGAGGGTTAAAAGCTCTTTAATTTGTCTGATAGTAAGTGAAAGTTTCTAAAAAACTGGTTCTCTTAAGTTTCTTCTTCTTCCTCTCAAACATAGAAAAATAACCTCACAAATTCACTCAAATTCGAGTTCCACTACTCAAATTCAAGGTTGAGAATAGTAGAGAAGATCTCTTGGTGGTCCACTGTCGATTTGGAGTTGAATTAACATAAAGTGCAGCTTGGATTAGGGAGAATTCTTCAAAAGAATGTTGAAAAGGAAATCCACTTTATTTCTTTTTGCATTAAGCATGCTTTAGATCTCAAATTAAATGTAATTAAAGTGCTTATTGATTCTGTTTGCTTCCGTAGCATGCTAGTATATCCCATCATAAGGCTTAGAAAATGCTATGTTCAAAACTCTCAAAACACACTTTTCTAATAAACCTGCTAACCCTAAAAATGAATAAGAGTACAATATAAATAAGGCTAGGATTGGAAATATATTTCTTGAGTGAATAAATATCATCTTTAAGAAGAAAAGAAAGGTAGATATGGAAATCTACAAATCACGCTGACAGACATGGAAAAGATATTCTGCAGAATCTATTGCCAGACATGTAACAATGTTTATGACAATATCTTTGATATATTGCACAACATGTTGCTCAAATTTTTTCTGTAATAAAATCAATCAACCGCACTACAGTATTGTAATAAAACTATCGAATCATAATGCAGTAACAAGCCCCCCCTTTGGTTATTTTTTAAGGCAAAGCAAACCAATCAGAAAGGCATGATTACAAAAGTAAACCAACTAGACTAAAAAAGTTATCAATCCACAAAATAAATCATAATAACCATCACAACTACTTTTCCCTTTTTGGTTTAGCTTACAAAAACAGCCCAGAGTAATGAAAACTAAGACATTAGAAACAAGAAACCAACAAACAAGAAGAAGAGTAATGCAATAAACCATTGACCCATCAACAGAGCTAACAATATAGTCATCAGAGTATCTATCACCTAAACACATGTTTAGAGCCTTCAACAACTAGCCCTGCTTTCCAACATAAGGATTAATGGGGAGAGCACCATTTAAGACATCAATATCATCAGTAGGAAAAATATCCTCATCAACCAATAGAGAAAATCCCTGGACGATGCAAGCATAAGATATCTTGAAATAGATTAACATAACAAGTAACAACGACAATACTTATGAACATCTTTAGAGAGCCTGACTCTTTCACATAAACTTTTGTAGAACAACTTGCACAACAATATGCAGCTTGCCCTAAAACCAAAAGCATCAACACCTCTAAATTCGACACACAAAAGAAGGAATACCACAGACACATTAAGAACAAAATTAGAAAGAATAACCCCAGTAGATCTGCGACCAAATAAGGAAAGAAAACCATAGCCAAATATCTGCCCATAAAACCAAAGCCAATTATCCAATCTACTTCAGTAATAGGCTCCCCCTTTGGTTATTTTTTAAGGCAGAACAAACCAATCAGAATGGCACGATGACAGAAGCAAACCAACTAGTCTAAAACAGTTATCAATCCACAAAATAAGTCATAATAACCATCATAACTTCTTTTCCCCATTTTGTTTTGCTTACAAAAACAACCAAGAGTAATAAAAACTGACATTAGAAACAAGCAACCGACCAACAGCAAGAAGAGTAAACTTAATGCACAAAACCTCTGACCCATCAGCAAAGCTATCAATATAGTCATCAAAGTATGTATCATCTAACACATATTCAAAGCCTTCAATAACTAGCCCTGCTTAACGAAGATTCCAACATAACGATAAATAGGGAGAGCACCATCTAAGTCATCAATATCATCAGTAGGAAAAATATCCTTATCAACCAACAGAGAAATGCCCTAGACAATGAAAAGCACAAGATATCTTGAAATAGATTAACACTAACAAGTAACACCTACAATGCTTATGAACACCATTAGAGAGCCTGATTGTTTCACATAAACTTTTGTAGAACAACTTGCACAACAATATGCAGCTTGTCCTAAGACCAAAAGCATTAACACGACTAAATTCAACATACAAAAGAAGGAATACCATAGACCATAAAAAACAAAATAAAAAAGAATCACCCTAGCAGATCTGCGACCAAATAAGAAAAGAAAACCAAAGCCAAATATCTGCCGTCAAAGCCAAATACAAAAGACAACCCGTACCATACCAAAGCAGCAACACAAACCAAATACAACAAAACACGATCTTCCTCTCACGATCCAACCAATCCATTCGTCCACTTTTTCCATGTAGAAAATAAGACAGTATGAGACGGCTCAGAAGAAGACGTATCATTAGAGAATGTATCCCTCATGTCTGGCTCAACACTAAGAACAATAGAATCAATAACATTTTTAGCATTAACATGACTAACAGTCGAAATATTAGATATACTAACTTCTTTAAGCCCCTTGGAGCCTAAATTTTCCATGCCCAAATCTAAAATCGTTTTATTGTTAACATAATCATCATCAACCTTTTCCACAATTAATTCATTGTGACAAGCATTCAAATTTAAAATATCTTCACACATATTCACACCAGAGAGAAAAATATTGGAAACAATAGGATCAGTATAGCAAAGAACATCTTCCTTAGAAATAAAATCATCAGATACATGTTTATCAAGGCTATTTTTACCACTATCTGGACCATTATAACTCACAATCGTTTAATCAACCAGACCACTATCAACATTCATTTTCTCAGGCACATTTAAATCAGTAGATCGATTTATAGTATCAACACTAGCAGATACTGTTGGGAATGTCCTAGAACTCGCAGTTCGTAACATTATATTTTATCAATAACAATAACTTGTTGATTTTGCATCTTATTATGAAAATCCAATAAACGCATCCTTGGCTATAGTCTGAATGTTGTAACTCTATGTAGTAACATAAACAAGATCAAGTTGACAGTATATAGCCTAAACGATCTAATAAGTATATGGATGAAATTGGATATCTCATCCTAGTAACACTATTGGATGTGGCCCACTCTGTAGTTTTTACAAGAAGTTATAAGATGCTACAAACGATGTGATCCATAAATCGTTCATGTTGAGACATGAGAGTGAGGGCATCCTATGCAATGAGTTTACTGTTAAAACTGACTATTTCAGTTATTATATAACCTAGGTTAACTCGATATTAATACTGAGCTAGCAATGAACTCATGTTTGTTCGGAATTATCCTTTGATTTGCAAACGGTGAGAGTAGTCCAACAGTATTTCTCAATAAGCTTATCATTTTGGGGATAAGACCGGATGAATAGCTGGGAACATAGCCTTGCAATATGGAATTCACTCCTACCCTATTTAGGGTTAGCAGATAGGTTATTCTCTTAAGTACTGACTCCATGTCTTGAACAATCGAGGCCCCACCTTCTCATGATAGAGAAAGGATTTGATTCATAGAGATTATGAATCAGAATTGTTCATTAAAGGATCAAAAAGAACTTAAGGAACAAGATGTAGTCACAGGGGTAAAACGGTATTTTTGACCTAGCTGTGATTACGAACAACCTTTGAAGGATCGACTTACTGATTATGGTTATTAAATGGATGTAATATATCTACAGGGGTTAGATCGGACTAATGAGTTTAGCCGATAAATCTTGAATCGTTGGAGCCCATGATCTGTAGGTCCGCGAGGTCCCCCAACTAGCTCGTAAATGGATAAGCTTTAGGGTAGCTTGAGAGATTAATTTTAAATGTTCAAATTAAACGAAACAAGAGAATAAATATTTAAATACGATTTAAATATATAAAGATGATTATTGTTCAAAAATAAATTTAATATTTGATATTAAATTTTTTATTTTATTTTTAAAATTAATTTAAGAAAATCAAATTTTGAATTAAAATGATTTAAAATCATTTTTGGTTTTTAAAAAATGGGATGGAAAATAGTTTGCATGTTGCACAAAAAGGGAAAATGGGTTTTTTCCATTATCATCATCTTTATGCTCACACAAAAAACATTATCTTCTTTTATTTGATTCAAGCATGAGTTGCAAGCCATGCACTCCATCTCTTTTCATTTTCATCAAATATATATAAAGAAGATTGGAGTTGTTGGAGATGAGGATAATACAGAATTTCGAGAGAATTGTTTCTGAAGAAGTTGTCTTCTTATGTTGTGTTGCTGTGAGTTTCTCTGGTTTCTTCACATCTTCAAGCTGTTCTTGAGTCCCACAACTCTGTCTAAAGCTTCAAGAACATAGTAGGAAAGGCTTTGAGGTGGTTCATGTTGATAACAAGTAAAGACAGTAGCTGAATAGGCATTTTCTTGGAGAGTTCATCAAAGGTATGTTCAGAAAACCCACTTTTTGAGAATAACATGCTTTAGTTTTTGCTAAAATTAGTGAATTACAAAGCTTATGGATCCTTAATACTTCTGCTGCATGTTACTTTACTCTTTCAGATACATCAGTTGAAGTAATGTCATTCTTTAACACAATCTCAGAATAATCAACCAGCTCACTAGTTGAAACAACATTAATAACTTTATTAACCTCAGATAAACAAACGATGTTAGCGAATGCATTATCAACAACAAACACGACATTCCATATGAGATTTTCAGAAAAAGTAGGATCAACAGCTTTTTGGGAATCAATGACAGCAGCAACAAAAGCAGTGAATTCAATTTGATCAATAGTCAAAGACATATCATTCACAATATTTTTAGAGAAAACAGTAGGCGGCTAACATTTCTAATGCTTCTAGTTGGAATAACAAATTCAACAACAATATTAAGAGACATAATGACTTTATCTAGAGATTCAGCAAGAGCGCCATTATCAATAACCCCATCACACAGCATACGAGGCTCAACAAATGTCTAAGCAGGCACAATATGATCCATCAGAGTTTCAACAGAAGGAACGTGGTCAATATAATACACATAATTAATCTCAGTACTTCTAGTACAAGCTTTGTAGGGACAATAGTATGAACAATTTTGATCATGATTTTGGCAGGAACAATATTATCAATAAAAAGAAAACAAGCAGGTCAACTTTCTTATCAGTGGGTTCACTAGGTGCAGTAATTAAAACATCAGACAACTCAGCATGATCGACAATAGACATAGTTTCTATCACAGTATTATCAAAATTATTAATAATTTGATTATGGATTTTTACTTTAGTTTCTTCAGTAAAAAAAAAAGCATGTAAAGAGAAGTCAAATTTCTAGACATCTCAATAAAAAAATAAAAAAAAAAAAGATTTAGTAGTACATGTGTATCCTTCAAAATCTTTAGTAGAAGCAGATGTCTAATATGACGTATCCATAGACACATAATTGGTGAACTCGATGACATGACTTATGAGGTATTTTCTTGTTAGGACAACCTATATAACATCACACCTTTCCTTCTTAATTTTATTATGTATCGTAGGCTTACCATTGAAAGTGCAAGAAAGAACTTGCACTCGAACACCATAGTTATTAACTCTTGGAAAACGACCCTTACTAAAACCATTTTCCTTCTTTACTGATCTATTAACCATTTTACTTTTAGAAGTCAGAGTATCTCGACAAAAATTCACCCTGGCGTTAAAAAGTAGAATATGCACAATTGAGGGCAAAGTAAACACAAAACTGAACATCTTAGTATATTTCATAATCACAATCGAGATTTTCCTACGTATTAAAGCTAAGTTGACCCACTTTGACTTTCTTTGATTAGAGATCTTTGGTTGCTATTAGACAATTCTGCAAAGATATAAGGTTTCCTAAGAAATTTAAATTGAACAACCTCCACAACTTCTATCTATTTATTTTGAGATCTCAATAAGTAAGTAAGTTGTTTGATCAAACTCATTTCATGCTCATATTGCGTGTATTGGACAGAATGTCACACCATCTTTTGGGACATCCTTTTGAAAGCTATGTCATCACCATAAACTTGAAAAACAATCAAATTTCCTTCTGATTTCTTGAGAAATATAACATATTTCAGTTCGTACTCATGATGCACTATGGTGGAATATCCCAAAAATATATTGTAATCCCTACTTGGAACCCATTTTTGTCTCGAGGCACAACTAGCCAGAATATAATTCGTGTCACCAAAAGGATGGAAATATTTAAAATTATTAGAATATTTAGATTTCCTTCCCCTCCACATTTGAGCATTTGGGCACACATATCTTGACTCAAAAGCAAGGCAATTGGAAACATGACAACTAATAGATTGCATCATATCAAGAGTTGTCTCTTTAAGAGTACTAGTTCTTTTGAACAAACGAAAATAGTAAGGATGCATATGATGCATACATCTTTCCTTTCTATAGTAATGACAAATCCATATTTGTTTCTCATTGCAACTGAGAATGGATCTTGAGAAATCCTTTGTCAAAGAAAAAGGAGCTGACATCGAAGAGTCCTAGGCTAGAATAAAATAATTTAACAAAGATGATTCACCTTTATAGAATCGCTTACCTTGCTACTTGAACCCAATGCCACACTTATCAAAAACCTGCTTACCATAAGAGAATCATCTTAAGATCATCAGTGCTTGAGTTCATCATGTGAATAGACGTTGACAATGATTAAAATTCAACTTTTGATGCCTTCAATTCTTCCTTCAACTAAAAAATGATGCTTAAAAGATGGTGATTATCTTCAATTAATTTTTCTATCCTCTCATTTTGAATTTTCAAAAAGTTGGAGTCCTCAATTCATAGTTGATAAACTTCTTCAAAAGATATGTTCTCAGAGGTAACTGAACTTTGTTTTGTTTCCTTTCCTACCACAGAAGTACATTCATTAGAATGATCAATCACATTAGAACATTCAAGAGAAAGAAATCTCATAAGAGCTCAAACTTCCATTTCAGAGTCATTGCTTGACTCAGTTTTATTATCTAATAGGGTAGCATAATTTTCTTTATTTTTTATTCTCATGAAGTTTGGACGTTCATTTTGAAAGTTTCCGAAACCTTCACATTCTCGACATTTAAAATTTTTCCCTTTGATCCCTTGACTACTATTGGTTTCTTTGGTTGAGAATGTCCTAAAACTCGTAGTTCGTAAATATTCGAAACATATTCTATTTATCAATAAAAGTATTATTGAGTTGTTCATTCAATAAAATGTTATTGGTATTGCATTCTATTATAAAAATCCAATAAACGAATCCATAGCCATAATATGAATACTTTAACTTTATGTAGAGACATAAATGTGGATCAAGTTTTAGTATATAGCCAAAATGGTCTATAAGTATATGGATGATATTGGGTACATCATCCTTGCGACACTATTCGACCCACTTTGTATACTGATACAAATGATGTGATCCCAAAATCATTCATGTAGAGACATGCGAGTGGAGACATCCTATACAAAAGATGTTTGAATAAGACCGAACCACGAAATAGTCACTTTTCTTCATAACAACCGTTTACTATTAAAACTGACTATTTCAAATTCGATGACCTAGGGTTACTCAATCTAAATCCCGAGCTAACTATGAACTCTTGTTTATTCGGGATTATCCTTTGATCTGCATAGGTGAGAGTAGTTCAACAACACTGTTCAATAACGCTCCCATTTCTGGGACAAGACCGGATAGATAGCTAGGAACATAGTCTTGCAAGATGGAATTCACTCCTAACCAATTTAGGGTCAACAGATAGGTTGTTCCCTTAAGTACTGACTCCTGATTTTGAACAAAGGGGCCCCGTCCTCATATGGCCGAAAGGGATATGGTTTATTAGTTGGACTATGAACCAATTGTTAAATAGAGGATCAGTGAGAGCTTAATGAGCAAGATGAATTTATAGGGGTAAAACGGTGTAATTGACCTAATTGTAAATACAAACGACCTGTGAAGGATCGAATTACTGATTATGGTTAAAGTGGACAAAAATATATCTACAGTGAGGAGAGTGCAACTGTCGAGCTATAGTGGTATGTCTCGATAGTTAACAAATATTGATTAATTTGGTCTAAAGAGTTTAGCCAATTAATCTCAAATCATTGTAGCTTATGATTTGTAGGTCCATAAGGTTCCTCTACTAGCTCGTAAAATTAGTTCATGGATTAGTGAATTGAGCGAATTTGAAATGTTCAAAATCGAAATTAGGGTTTTGAATTTGAAGTGTTCAAATCCAATTTAGGGATTGGTTAATTATATTTGATTTAATTAAATGTTTAATTTATCAAAATTAAACATAAATTTGAGATATTAAAATATTAAAATATTGATTTAAATATTGATTAACATGAATATGATTCATGTATAAATTAGATGTTTAATTAATTTAATATTTGATATTAAATTATTATTTAATTAATTAAATTTGTTTAATTAATTATATAATTACAACATTTTCTATTTGTAAATTCAAAATTCAGTTTTGAATTCTATTTAAATATATTTTTGATAGAAAATTAAATTAAATTAAATTAAAATTTGAAAAAAAATTGGAAATTATGTTGAGTTAGTAGAAAAATCCAGACTTTGCTGGATTAATCCACTAACTCATATCTAGCCCACTCACTTAATACTGATTGAAGTGTCAATCAGTTGATTAAGTGAGTTGTTGCATGTTTAAACACCTTAAATACTCCAATTTTTCAGATTGGAGCTTTTTTATGCATTTTCAAATTCTGAATTTTTGGTTTCTCTAAAAAACCCTCATCATTCCCTCACCTAATTAACCTCAATATGAGATTCCACCTCTCAATCCAAGTTAGAGGATAGTAGAGAAGATCATTATGGTAATCTACTGTCAATTTTGAGATCCAATTCGTGGAGAGGAACTGGAATTGAAGAGTTTCATCAAAGGTATTGTGTTCTTGAAACCCTCTTCTTTGTAAATGGTTTTCATGCATGCTTTTAAACTCAAATTAAGTGTAATTAGAGTGTTTATTGATTCTAATTTTTTCCGCTGCATGTATGTTTACTTGATCACCTTTGACATTTTCTATCAAGGATACTGTTGATGTTAATAATGTCCTTGACATGGGACTACACATAGTTTCCACGGGATACCAATTGTCTTTCCCATTGTCTAAGAGCTTTGCCAAACTGCTTTTCCATAAGGAAAATTGATTTAGCTAGATTTTCATCAGTTTCTTTGTTCTTGTTCTTAGAACTTTCATTCCACACTGAGGAATGCAGTGCAAGTCCCTTGAACTTCTTCTAAAGTTGACCTTCAAGGGACATTTCAAATGTTCGAAGTGATCTAAATAGTTCGTCGACTTTCATGTTGGCAATATCATGGGCCTCTTGAATAGTTGTGACCTTCATATCAAATATTTTAGGTAAGGAGCACAAAACTTTTCGAACAAGCTTTTACCCTAAATTTTTTTCTCTGAGGCAAAAGATTTATTGCCAATGTCCAGGAGACACACGTTAAACTCTACAATAGTTTCATCATCAAGAATTTTTAGAGATTCAAATTTGGTAGTCATGAGATACAGCCTTGACATCTTCACCTTAGATATTCCTTCATAAGCAACAAGTATATCTCGTACCTTCTTTGCTCAAACACAAGTATTGATCAATCAAAATACGTTCTTATCTTCTCCATAGAAGATTGCATCGAGGACACGAGAGTTTCCTAACAATGCTTCATCTTCAGCCTCTGTCCAATCTCTTTCAAGTTTTCAACTGGAAACTCCATTCTTATCAGCAACTTGAGGAGGAGACGATTCAGTCACAACAGCCTTCCATGACTTGCTATCAATAGATTGGATAAAAGCAATCATTTGAGCTTTTTAATACAAGTAATTCATTCCATCGAAAATAGAAGGACGAGTAGTTGATTGTTTTTCTTTGGTCGACTCCATTAAATACTCAATGAACTAACAGTCACCCGCCCTGATACAGAATGAAAAATTAGGTGGATCTAACACATAATACAATGTCAAGCACGACATCATAAACAATATGTATGACAAGTGGTCAACATGAAAGCAAGCAAGAAAGTAACGACATAGAGATTGGTCACCCAGTTCGGTATAAAAACACCTACGTTTAGTGGGCAGTGTGCTCGGTAGAATGAAACTTCACTATAAATAGTTTAGCAATTATAACGAAAGTACTTATCTGATAGACTCCCTCTTCAGTGACTCACTTATAGCTTCTTCTTGAGTTTCAACATAGGTTCCCCCTAAGTTTGAGCTCCCTGCACTTTTATAATAATGCTTTTTCAAGCTTTGTATGAGATCCCCTCAATACAACATACTTACGCTCCCTTTAAGAGTGAGATCCCCTCACATTCATCATATTTAGGCTCCCTTTAAATATGAGTATTTGTCTTTAACGTACTTAAGGCTCCCTCTAAATAAAATATGAAATCAAACTCTTTCTGAGTTCTACAATGGCTGACGAACCAAATTTCTCAACAATAAATTCAAAGGTTTTCAATAACAATACATGGAGGTTAAGGCTTAAACAAACCCTAAGCTCAAAACTCCCAATACTCACTTTTCTAATAAGGAAACTAACCCTAAAAATGAATTAGACTACAATATTAATATGGTTAGCCATGGGAATATATTTCTTGAGTGAATAAATATTCACTGTAGGAAAATAAGGAAAGTAGATATGGAAATCTATGAATCACGCAGACAGATATGAAAAATATCTCTTGCAAAATCTACTGCCAGACATGTAACAATATTTATGACAATGTTTTTGACATATTACATAACATGTTGCTCATTTTTCGCCTGTAATAATATTAGCCAACCACACTACAGTCTTGCAATAAAATTAGCCAATCACACTGCAGCAACAAGCATAAGTTTTCCCTAATCAACCCTAAGTATAAACTTGATTAGAGTGTCCTGGTGAGTACCAAGGTCAAACACAAGGACATTTATGGCAACTAATTAATTATGGTCACCTAATGATTTTCACACTTTAAGATTAATAAATTTTCTGTTGAATTCTTGATCCAGTAAAATAAAAGACTCTCTATGGAAAAATGGAAGGACATATTGTTGGGATTGATGTCCTAATTCTCCCATAGTCTCGTTGTTCGTAATTATACACATTGTTTTATGAAAAAATAAATTGTTATTTCATTCTAGAATTGACTCATATCCAATAAACAAATCTCCATGGTTATCTTATGTAAACTTAAGCATGTATATGTGATATACAAGTGGATCATACCTTAAGTGATAACCTAAATAGGTCTGTAGTATAAGGATTAAGATGGGATAGCTAATCCTGGTGACACTATGGATATGGCCCACTTTGTAGAGGTTTGCAAGTGTTGTATACTACTACAGATGGTAGATCCTGACCATTCATGTGGAGAATGCATGTCATCTTAGGCCTTTCACTTAGAATTATGAAGGTTGTTAAGCAGAACATGCGACAATTGTGCTAGGAATTCATGAGAAAGTGAGCTTGCGTCGATCAACATGATGAATCTCGGCTACTCCGTTATTATGCATTATTATGAGTTCAATTTTCTACTTTTGTAGCTAATACAGGAAGTGGACACAAATGTGGCAACTGGAACACCGCATGCGGAGAAACTCTCCATCGTAAAGGCAAACTCGTCGATCAATGCATGGATATTGCGGTAATCCGTCGTATGTGTCCATCGCATGGGAGTTGCGCTCGTCAAGCGATTGCGGTCATCGTGTTGAGTTGCGGTATTAAGTGAATGCGGTCATTGAATGATTACGGCTACACGATAACACATACTAATGGGATAACCGCAAGTTTGGTGGAATGAACACATCAATGCATCTACCTTGAGAAAATCAAAAGCTGATGTTGACATTTCACCTACCACGGTGTTAGCTGCAGATGTTCAGAAAAGGACTAATGCGCTGAATGTCAGACTCAGAGCAGTCCATTAATGCTATCGGCGATCCAAGCTCTATAAATAGAAGTCGATAAGCAGAAATTCAACTTGTCCGGGGATTACCCTTGCAACCAAGGGTTTTCCCTACGACCCAGACAAAATGCGTGAGAAGATGCTTGAGAGTTGTTCACCTTCTTCATTCATTAGAGTGATGACTGGAGCCTTCGACCAGAGCTAGATTTTGAGAGAGTCAGCTCCACCGCCCATCCATGGCACCACCAGCAGCCTTGACGCACATCCGCTGAAAGCAAGTCTTTGCTTCCAGCTGGTTATTTCATTTTTCTTTCTTTTCTTATATTGTATTGTATGACATTTTGGGATTAAGGAATTAATATAATTTGTTTTCAATGCATTTCTCTGTTTCCTTTGACTCCATCTCCATCTTCTTTGCTTAGCATCTTTACTTTCATTGCAACACTTAGTGAGATTGCTTGGGTATTGCATACTTAGTCATGTGGATTAGGGATATGAAGCATGTAGCAAATTACTGAGAGGTGTGCGTTGCGTGAGTGTGTGTGCGTTGCGTGAGTGTGTGAGTAACCTTATTTTCTTAGTGTGAAGCTACGACAACGCCTGTTTATAGGCTAGCGCAATGCTTGTCTATGAGTAAAGTTAGAAATAACTAATTGCTCGAGAGGGTAAGTGGTTAGTCGCATTAAGTAATGTATGCATTGTTCACTAGAGATAGGAATAATCTTAGGTCAGCCAAGTTCATGCGGTTACCTTGTCCTATGAGCGCATCATTCATCATTTAGGCATACTTGAGATAGTAGTCTAAAACCTAAATCTAAGACTCGAGAGAGCGGATTGGAACACATAGGTAAGAATGGGGAACTTAGAGATAAGCTACATCTGCTATCACACAGCGTATGCGCCCTATAGATAGGATATTGCATGCATCCAGGAAGTAGGATAAGGTGGTATGCGGCTAGCACGCTCATGCGGCGAGAGCTAGTGAGCGGGTTATAGAGGTCTAGGCAGGTATAGGCTTCTCGGCATTATCGCAAATCCACTGCATACATCCTAAAGTTAGGTTCACGTGTGTGTAGCATGATTGCATGGCTTGCGTTGACTAAAGTTGTCCTTGTGGTCACTCTTAAGGGTTGCAATGAAGACATCTCCGCATTTTATTTATTTTTCCATTCATTTGTTTCATGTCAAAAGTTGTCATGTCTCTACCTCTCATGCATATTCTCATTGCGTTGTCTATTAGCTAGGAGTAGGAGTAAAGTTAACTTAGCAACCCCTCCAACATTATTTTATTCAAACCGCCGCATGCACATCACCGCATTCATTTTGCTACAAGTCCCTGTGTTCGACCTCGGATCACTTGAGAAACTTGCGTTTGCGTTATACTTGGCGTGAATGCAAGAAAAATTGTGACAAGACGCATGGTCATCGCATACATTTGTTAACGCATAATCATTCCAATGCATGACCATCGACACATGACTATCAACACATATCTTAAAAACATGCATCGCATATTGCGTCCAAGGGATTTTAGTTGTTGAATAATTTGACTTCTAATTTTCCGTCACCAGGTGTCCTATACAAAGAGTTTGTATAACACCAGACCATGAGATGACTAGACTCTGTATATAACTTTGTTGATACTAGAGACTTACATCTCACCTAAACGACCATAGGTGACACGACTTCAATCTTGAGTGTTTTGGAAACTTCTGCCTTTGAGGGCGATCCTTTGATTAGTATGGGTGAGAGTGGCCAGATTGCAAACTCAACATGCCTACCTTTTTGGGGACTTGTCTGATTTGGGAGCTGGGAACTCAATTATACAAGATGGAATTCACTCCTTCCCTGAAGCAGGGGTAAGTAGATAAATTACTCCTTTAAGGGCTAATTCCGGGGCTTGAACATAGTGGCTATACCTTCTCTTTGGAAGAGAGGACTCAGTCATAGTAGGACTATGACTTATATTCATTAGAGGATTCGGTGGTACTTAGAGAGTTAAATGTAACTACAAGGGCATAACGGTTATTGGTTGAGTTGTACTTTCGAGCGATCTGTGAAGGGTTGTCGCACTATTGATTGGTTAAGATGGACACAAAATATATCTGTGGTAAGGACACAAAATATTAATTATTGGATAATTATCTCTTTTTCTCTAACAACCAATTCAGTGAGAGTTTATTGGTGGTTTCATGGTAAACGTGAGATAAAAGGATAAATGTTTTCCTAATTTTAGGAAAAAGTTAATTTGAGTTTTCCATTATCGAAAAAATTCTCACAGGAAGTTTTGAAGTAAATAAGATTTACTAAGCGACAGCTTAGAGTTAACTAAACGATCATGTAGTGTTCTTACACGATAGACACTTAGCTAAGCGATCGCATAGCTTTTTCTAAACGATTGGGCATCGACTTATACGATAGGTTTTTCCATCTCCCACTTTCTCAATCATTTACACGATTGCGGTACCTCCGATTTTCTGCCTTAAACCAAGTTCACACAGAGCCTATCCTCAGGATTCTCACGTCGAGAATACCAAGGTAACCTTCTTGGTGGTGCCATACTCAACTCAACACTGTCGAGGTTCTGTGGAGGTCGTTCGTGGTACTCGGGGTGTTCGTGACCTTGGCAATCGCTTTGTTCAACTGTGTGGTGTTTGTGTAGTGTAGCGATCGTGTTGGACAAACGTTCGTGTGTCGTTCTGTTGCTGTGATCGAGCGTTCGTGATCAAGGAACTAGAAGATGAGTCTACAAAAGTGTGTTGATTCTTAACCTTGATCTTTTGTATAGCATGCTGTAATTTCTGTATGTCGCATAACTGTTTCTTTTCGTTTGTGATTGTAATTATAAAGTTCATATATAATTTAAATTTGAAAAGATTATTCTGCTGCTGATGGAAATCCTCATGTTCAATTTCCTTCAATTGGTATCAGAGCCAGGTTTTTCTGATATTCCAAATGTCAAGTTAAAAGTCTTTTATAGTCTTGGTGGATTTTCTGCACTTGTGTTTAATTGTTAAATGCTTATGTGGATGGAGTTGATTAATTATTACGGTTTTAATTGCCTTTTTCTAAAGCTTTCTTTAATTACAAAGTGTTATTTTGTAAGGGCCCCTGTGTTTTTGGGTGTTTATCGAGTCTGTAATTCAAAGAGTTTATGTTAGTTGACTCGTTCGTGATGAAGTTTCGAAGCATGGAGATACAGTTCTCAACGAGGAAGAAGACCAAGAGTTGATCGTATCGTGTAGCCAAAGGTAAACGATCGTTTGGATTTATCTAAGCGATTGTGTAGATTTTTCTATACGATCATGTAGTATTTACTAAACGATTGTTGGGGTAAATCGTTTAGTCTATTGCATAGCGTTGGTTGCCCGATCTCTTAGACGCTGGAGGTAGACGATCGTAGTGGGAGCAATTGATGCTCATCATTTAGTAAAAGGCACACACTAGATGATCGTGTAGTTAGCTTACTTCATCGCTTAGTTACTACCTACATGATCGCGGGGTATACAATACTAAGGCGTTTGCTCATCATTTAATAAAATGAACAATGCATTGAGCATGACACTTAGGCTATTTATAATCGTTATGAATGCCTTGCATATCTTAGCTTAGCATTGTGGTTTTGGATGTTTCCGTTTATAAGTGTTATAAAGGAAATTAGAACTAAAATCAATAAGAAAGAGTTGCATGCGAACTTAGGATAAACTCAAGTTTTTTAAAAGGGTTTTAAAATTGGATTGAGATAGACCTAAGTTTTAATGGTTCTAAAGAGTTTAGTAACCTAGATTAATCTATTAAAATCGGTTTAATAGGATTAAATTGATTGACATGAAAGATTAATTTTTTTTAAATCTATCTATAACGGACCTTTTGTCTATGGTTGGTTCTGACTAGGCTGGGGTTTTTAAGCTGATCGAAATGGAACACTCCTACCTGGGAACCTACCTGGAAAGGTGAATTACATAGATTTTCTACAAGCATGCGTTAGTTGGTCATGTTAAAGAGTTTAATGAATGATGATCAAAAGTTGTTTAACTATCCAAGGTAAAAGTTACTCTTGGGCAAACCTAAAAGTCACTTAGTTAAAATCCTTAGTCATGTTTTTTCTAAGTAAACTAAACTCTAGGTTATAAAATACTCAGTGGGAGGAAGAGATGTATCTGATATATCTATGATTCCACTCACATTTCTCCCTGAATGTTCACATCGTGAGATTCATGCTTGGCCTCATAGTGCCTTAGGAGCATCCCCCTTCGGATGGTGTTTTCATGAGTCAATATCAAGGTGGACGGAGAGAATGTTTATAGTAAGTGGGTGAAGGGTGTGTGTCAAAACATCCTATGGTCTCTATCATTGGTTCACACCGTGAAATTCATGCTTGGCCGCATAATGCCCTAGGAGTATCCCCCTTCGAATGGTGTTTGAATGAGTCAATATCAAGGTGGACGGAGAAAGTGTTTATAGTAAGTGGGTGAAGGGTGTGTGTCAACACATCCTATGGTCTCTGTCATTGGTTCACACCGTGAGATCATTTTGTACGCCCTGTGCAGTTGGTTAAAATCAAGGTGAACTCCAAAAATGGTTAGGGTTGCTTTAGGTTTTGCCTCAATCGAATTTTTTCCCTTCAGATTGGCTTCTTGGGGCAGGTCTCTAGGGCCTAAAATAGCGAGTCACACTTATGGGAGATTGTTAAGTAAGTTAATGATCTCTCGGCCAAATCAATGATGGCTAGTGGTTATAGGAGCAAGAGTTGTTTTGGTATTAATGATTGGTTGAGAACTTCTCAATTTAGATGAGGGATAATTGACCTCCCTTCGGCGACTTTTGTTCTAAACCTTTAAAGCGTCATTGCGAAACTAGATGTCACACGGGGTTCATATTAGTTTGTGCTAAAACCTTATTGGATGTTGTTTGTTTTACAACGGGTATTTGCTTAATGTAATGACCCGACCCCCTAGGACTTAAGTTAGGCCGTTACTAAATACATGCATGCATGGAACTCAAAATGACACTCGGTTATGGTGAAATAAATGCTAATTAAATAAGGTAAGTTCAAAAGACTTTCATTAAATTCAAATATTAAAACAATAGTAGGGTACCCAGAAATCATAAAGTATAGTAAATAAGTCTGAAAAACGATTCTTAAAAGTAAGTTTTAAACATCAAAACTAAAAGTTAAGAGAAACATGAAAAGAACACTAAATTTTATGATGCGGAAGCGTAAAAACTAGTCCTAGTGGCTCGATCATTCCACTTGTCCATCGCCGGTGCATCTCTACCCTTACCTGAAACAACAACATGATAAAGAATGAGTATAAAATACTAAGTAAGTAACCCCATTATTAGGGTCAGGCTGGGCATCTATGTCTTCTAGATACCCACCTCTGGTGAAACACATAAACTGCTCTAGTCTTCATGAAACACATATACACATGAAACAAGAAGGAGGTTGAGTCCTATCCTACTGAAGTTAAGTATGCCCACTACTTCTGGTGAATCCCAAAGGAGACACAAACTGGTGAATTCTGAAGAAAACACAAATTGGTGAATCCCGAACAAAAACAAACTGGTAAATTCCGAAGGAAACATAAACTGGTGAATCCCAAAGGAAACACAAACTGGTGAATCTCGAAGGAAACACAAACTGGTGAATCCCGAAGGAAACACAAACTGGTAAATCCCGAAGGAAAAACATATTGTTGAATTCCGAACGAAACATAAAATCTAATGGGCATCTAACTAATCAGTAAGGACATTTGCACAGTCTCAACATCATAATTATCACTGTACGAATCTATGACATACATATAATCTCAACATCATGGCTCTACAACATACACATATACCTCAACATCATGGTTCTACAACATACATGTATACCTCAACATCATCAGATCAAATACAACCATGGAAGCACATACCATCTCATACTAGCATTCAAGTGTCTATGTGCATAAATAAATAATTCGGATATCATAACAGAACATACTTTAATCATGTTATACTATAAATATTTCATGTTGTCATTCTGCTATAACCTTCATTTAACATGATAACATACATCTAATGTTTGGCCCGTGGGCAGTTCCAGTAGTAAGATTACTTACCTTGATATTAGGTCGAACCAAAAAGCAATTGAATCTTTGTGAAATTCTTGAATCCTTAATCAAGCCTAAACATAAACCAAGCTTTAAAATTAATAGTTAAGGCCAAAATCCAAACACCTAAATATTACA
>NC_052355.1:15471927-15473111 GCF_009727055.1 Benincasa hispida | reverse complement strand
CCCATAGCTTTCTGCAAACTAGGCCAAAACTTTGATGTAAATCTGGAGTCTCTATCTGATACAATTGAAACTGGAGCTCCAAACTAACTTACGACTCGATCAACATATAGCTTAGCTAGTTGGTCCCGGGTATAAGTGGCTTTAATAAGTAAAAACTTAGCTGTTTTTGTCAATCTATCCACAATTACCTATATACCATCATAGCTTGGTGGTGTCTTAGGTAATCCATACAAGAAATCCATCATAATATGTTCCCACTTCCATTTTAGTACTAGAAGTAGATGAAGTAATCCTGCTGGTTTCTGTCTCTCTGGTTTAACTTGTTGACATATTAGACACTTGTCAACATACTCCGCTATTTCTTTTTTCATACCTGGCCACCAGTACGATTTCTTTAATGTTCTGTACATCTTCGTACTGCCTGGGTGCATAGCATATTCCGAACTATGCGCTTCTTCTAGTATAGCTTGTCTAAGAGCTAAGTCCTTAGGTACGTAAATCCTACCCTCCTTTAGTAGCACTTTGTCTGTTCTTAATCCTTTATCCACTTCTTCAGCTAACTTCTAAAGATCAGAATCCTTTAACTGCTCACGTAGAATATTTTCTACGAGCGTAAGACATACTTGAAATGAAGCTAGTAACCCTCCTGTTTGACCGACTGATAATGCTGCCCTTGCATTATACAACCTATGAATCAGTGTACCCTTCACTGAATTGATACTAGCTCTAGCTAATCAAGTTTTTCGACTTAAGGCATCAGCTACCACATTTGCTTTACCTGGGTGATAGTCAATTGTACAATCATAATCTTTAATCAATTCAAGCCATTTCTTTGTCTTAGGTTTAGTTCCTTTTGATTAAAGATATGCTTTAGACTCGTATGGTCTGTAAATATATGACATCGCTCACCTAACAGGTAATGTCTCCACAATTTTAGAGCTAACACAACTGCTGTTAATTCTAAGTCGTGTGTAGGGTAATTACATTCATGCTTCTTTAACTGTTGCGAAGCATAGGCTACTACTTTTCCCTCTTGCATCAGCACACATCCTAATCCTTGTCGGGATGCATCACAATAAACTTCAAACCCCTTACCTGGTGTAGGTAGAGTTAATACTGGTGCTGATACTAGCCTTTGTTTCAGCACTTGGAAACTATGCTCGCATTCTTGCGACCATTCAAAC
>NC_052355.1:15469619-15471407 GCF_009727055.1 Benincasa hispida | reverse complement strand
ACTAGGAACTCAAAATGTCCATATCTAGCTCTGAATGCAGTTTTTGGAACATCTGTGTCTTTCACCTTCAACTGGTGATAGCCTGACCTCAAATCTATCTTAGAGAACACCGTTGCTTCTTTTAACTGATCGAAGAGATCATCTATACGAGGCAATGAGTACTTATTCTTAATGGTTACTTTATTCAACTTTCTATAGTCTATGCATAATCTAAGAGTACCGTCTTACTTCCTAACAAACAAGACTGGCGCTCTCCAAGGTGATATACTGGGTCTAATGTACCCCTTATCCACAAGTTCCTGTAATTGAAATTTTAACTCTTTCAACTTCGTTGGGGTCATCCTATATGGTGCTTGGGATATAGGTGCAGTACCAGGAATTAACTCAATAGTGAATTCCACATCCCTATCAGGCGGTAAACTTAGTAATTCTTCAGGGAACACATCTAAGAATTCTTGTACTACAGGTACATCCTCAGGTTTTAGTTTCTTATCTTGGGAAACTACTACAGATGCTAAATAAGCTTCACATCCTTTACTCAATAGTTTTCTAGCTTTTACCGCTTATATTAAACTTCCTGAGAGTATTCTTTTACTTCCTACCAGAGTTATTTCTTTTTCACCAGGTTTCCTAAACATTATTTCTCTTTTAAAGCAATCCATAGTGGAATAGTGTTTACTTAGGAAATCCATACCTAAGATACCATAAAATACTAGTAATTCTAATGGAATCAAGTTGACCCAAAAGCATTGGTCTCCAAGAATTACTTCAAAATTCCTATAATACTCATATACCACTAGAGTATCTCCTACAGGCGTAGAGATAAATAATTCCTCATCCATACGTTCAGGGATTTTATCTATATGTAATGCACACATACTAGATATGAATGAGTTTGTAGTGTCCCAATCACTCTTTCGGAAACTTCTCTTAGTGATTGTGCGGCACTTGTTCCCACTCATGAACAAGTCAGCCAACTCGAATACAGACTACCGGTGGCACACCAAGTGCCTCTCGCAACCTCCACCCCCGTTTTAGGGAAAACGATTTTAGAAAACGGGTTTGGAGAAAAAGTTTTCGTAAGAAGTTTTTGTGAGTGTGAATAAAGAAAGAAAGATTGTAGTAGGCTAGAAAGCAATAAGCAACAACACCAGCTTTATAGAGTACTACTCCGGGTATGGGAAAGTGATGATTAGTCTTATATCCCCATATAGTGCATTCTGAACAAAAAGCCAACTGGCACCCTTGCATATGAAAAAGGGCGAGTGGTCACTTACAATGAAAATGTAAAGAAAGCAAGCTAACTAAGCTAATATAATACAAGATATGAAAGTATGCTAGAAGGGGGTTGGATCGGGCATGTGGCCATGGGCAACAGGCCCTGGACAAGCATGACCGTGACATTCTCCCCCACTTAATTGGTTGACGTCCCTGTCAACTGACCTTGTTCAAAATCTGCGATGGCTGGAGCTGCATTCTTCAAATCTTCGGCCCACTCCCAACTGATCTCTTCGTCGAGGAGATCCTTCCATTTCACTAAGAACTCTGTCAGTTCTCGTCTGGGTCTTCCAATACGGCGCGTACATTTATTCAAGATTTGTGCAACTTCTTATTCAGCAGAATTCTTCATCGTGACCGGTGGGCACCTTAGCATGTTTCGTTGTTCATCCTCTGGATCGGAATGATAGGGCTTTAGGATATTCACATGGAAGACAGGATGAATCTTCATCCATGAGGGTAACTGAACCTTATATGAGGTTCTCCCGACCTTCTCAATTACCTCCACTG
>NC_052355.1:15467135-15468307 GCF_009727055.1 Benincasa hispida | reverse complement strand
GCTCTTTCGGCTAAGAGCATCGACCGCTTGGTTACTTTTCCCCAGTCTATGTTCGAATTGGAAGTCGAACTCCGCTAGACACTCCTGTCAACGTGCCTGTTTCGACGACAACTTCGATTGGTCGAAGAAGTAGCAAATGGAGTTGTGTCGGTCTTGACCACGAACTTGGCCCCTAAGAGATACTATCTCCAGGCCCTCAAGTAGTGAACTACGTCGGCAATTCCGAGGACCGGCCCCTCAATCATCACTTTCTTCAAGCCCTCAAAGGTGGCTTGACATTCAGGAGTCCAGCTCTATTGGCTATCTTTCTTCAGCAGTTCGGTTAAAGGCTCTGTTCTTCTTGAGAATCCTTCTACAAACCGCCTATAGTAGTTGGCTAGTCCAAGAAAGGATCGTAGTTCGGTCACGGATGATGGTACCCTCCAGTCTCTGATCACGGCCACCTTGCCCTCTTCTATACCAATCCGACCACACTCAATCAGGTGGCCGAGGAAATTTATGCGTTCTTGGGCAAAGGAGCACTTCTCTCTCTTTACATACAACTTATTTTTCCTCAGCTTTTCGAAGACTAGTTGGAGGTGATGTCGATGGTCCTCCAGCGAGGCACTATAGACCACAATGTCATCGAGATACACTACGACGAATTTGTCAAGGTATTCGTGAAACACTTGGTTCATTAAGGTACAGAAAGTTGCTGGAGAATTGGTGAGGCCAAAGGGCATCACGAGGAATTCGAAGGCTCCATATCTCGTGACACAGGTCGTCTTAGGTTCGTCTCTTTCAGCAATTCGAACCTGATAATATCCCGACTGCAGGTCTAGCTTCGAGAAATACTTAGCACCGTGAAGCCGATCAAATAAGTCAGTAATGATAGGAAGAGGATATTTGTTGCGGACTGTGAGCTTGTTCAAGGCCCGATAGTCGATGCATAACTGGAGGCTCCCATCCTTCTTCTTCTGAAACAATACTGGGGCTCCGTAAGGGGCCTTCGCCGGTCTGATAAATCCTGCATCTAACAATTCGTCTAGCTGTTTTCAGAGTTCGGCCAGTTCTGGCGGGGCCATCCGATATGCACTCTTGGCGGGCGGTTTTGCCCTTGGTAACAACTCAATCTCATGGTCAAACCCCCTTCGTGGGGGTAAGGACTTGGGCAAGCTTTTAGGCATGACATC